>NW_015112807.1:231531-372004 GCF_001443285.1 Poecilia latipinna | reverse complement strand
CATATCACACACACACCCCCCCCCCCCCCCCCCCCCTCACACACACACACACACACACACACACACACACACACACAGTAACAGTCACACATTTTCAAAAGACTAAAACTGTAACTTCAGAGAAAGTCAGTCACACACACACACACACACACACACACACACACACACACACACACACACACACAACTGAGGATGCTGTTTGTGTTGCTAAGTATACACACAAAGGCATCAGATCAAAGGAAATGTCAACATGAATGATTGATTGACCATCTAAGAATACATATGGCACATCAACAAGAGGAGCACGCGTATAAAATGGCACCGATTTCAAGTTTTCATGTTAAACTTTACAGCATTTATTCAGAAAATGTAGGGTTATGAAGTGTTATTTTGAAGTGCATCGAAAATGTATTGCTCTCCTCGTAGCAGGAACGCCTGTTTAAGGCATGAACAAAATGTGATCACTGTGGTTTATTATTGCAGGGTCTTGATTGGTCATGCTGACCGGTGCCAAAATGAAAATCCAATTTTTTTCTCTTAAAAAAAAAAAAAAGAAGCTCCACATGGCACATGGTTACCACTAGAAAGGAAGAGAATATACTTCCAAATTGCAAATAATTTAATCGCTGGGTTTTTCAATCTGCAACACAAATGCAAAAAATTTTTTTGACATGCTGTCACCAAGAAAACCAGAGCTGATATTTAGTGATGAGAATGGAAGAAAACTACGAGGAGGAATTAAGGGAAAAAGCACAAGCAGCAGCTTCCAGGGCTTAGAATTATGCAGAAATTGGAGCGTGCCTCAAAGCACAACAACAGACCTCGAGGCGTGGTGAGATCAACTCAGAGTGATCAGCATGCAGATAGGGACTTTGTGTTCATGATTCTGACTACTCTATCCAATATGCACACTGTGCAGGATGAAATTAATCACACGCCGCATTCTCCTTGTGCTGCTGGAAACCTAATAAAAAGCTGGTAGAAATACAAATGTGCAAATATTTACTCGGAACATTCCTCGACTGCATGAAAAAATGTTTTCATGCAGATGTGATGCCAGTGGTGATACCACTGCTGACCAGGAAAGCAGCAGAAGATAAATTGAAATTCTGAATGCTGTGAGTGGGGTCACAGTGATCTGCCAACAATCGAGCATTGCTCAAACAACTTTGGAGGTCCTGCAGGCTGGAGGCTGGCTGGGATCTGGGGTCAACGGGGCCTCAGCATGTTCAGCCTAAGTAAAGCTGATCGTTTTTCCTGGAAGTTTTTCCCAGAAGGTGTTAGTTTTGATTATTTGCAGTCAGGTTCTAAAAATTACCTTCCTACTAATAGGAAGATGTCATCTCTCAGTGAGGGAGCTGAAAGGAAGGAAATCCTCAGAGAGGTGCAAAGATATTCAAAAACTCTCCATTTTTTAGTCAAATTAAACTGTTCATATTACTAGAGAATAACCATATGTCAGTGAACATGAACAATTTATGGTTCCGCAAGAGCTCGTGTTTACCCTTGGTACTACTTGTTTATCCAGCTGATGAAATTAAGCTGGATAAACAATCGAGCCTGCCATTGGTTGCCATCCAGATCAGCTGCAACTTGCCAAGAACAGAGGAAACTTTTGGATATTAAGTCAGCTGTACTGCAGCATTGAAAACATATTCCCGACTGCTAGATGTCATGACAGCTGATTCGGCAAATTAGCATTATGGTAAAAACCAGGTCTGACTTGCAAATTGGCTACTAGTCTGTGAATGCACTTATGTTCTCCAGAAGGTTAACAGAGATGATGTCGTCCTAAAGCGGGTAACAGAGCAAAACAGTATGAGTTCTACAAAACTGTTTTTTTAAAGAAATATTTGAATTTGATTACCTTCCACAAAAAATAACAATCTTAAATGACAAGAAAGCGAAGCTGCTGTCATGCATCTGTGTGGCGTTTTGCATTGCTTGTGAACCAGCCTGCGTGACTCACAGAGACTACAGAGCGTTTTGCACTCGGTAAGGCTAATCCTAAAATGACTCCCTCTCTTG
Organism: Poecilia latipinna; assembly: GCF_001443285.1. Lineage (NCBI taxonomy): Eukaryota > Metazoa > Chordata > Actinopteri > Cyprinodontiformes > Poeciliidae > Poecilia > Poecilia latipinna. The sequence goes on along the minus strand of NW_015112807.1, from coordinate 369,976 downwards.
GTGATGCAGTCATTTATTTAAGAGGGTTATGCTGCATCTGCAGAGCATGTTTTAAACATTAGCCACATCATAACTTACACAGACAGAAAGCACTGAAACACTAATCCCATTAAAAAGACAGAACCCCCGTTTCTGCCACCATACCGAAGCCGGCCTTCCTTATCATGCACATGAAGTCACATGGATGACCAGACGTGTGCGTGTCCAGTCAATGACTTCGCAATGTCCATGCATGCGAGATGCAAATTGCTGCATGCGAACTGTTTCATGTGCTGCTTTGAGTACTCTGCTAAAATGCAGAGCTTAGCAATAAAAGGTCAGCGGCATGTCGCATGTCAGGAATTTGCAATGCTTAAAACGTTAAAAAAATAAATAAATAAAAGCCTAAATGCACACAAGTTGCTTGCACAAAATAGGGCTCATGTTAAAATTAGGCAAAACAAGACAGCACTGAGCGTTTCAGCTGCGAAAGGATACCATGTATCTTAGCTTTAAAGCATTTTGCTGAACAAACAACTCTGCGGTTCAGCCTCCGTAGTAGCAGCATTTTGTACCAGAACGCTGCACTTTTCCTACTGTAAACTTTCTCAGTGTGAAAATCACTTCGCTAACTTTTTGTGTGTCAGGGGTGGAACTCGGGCATAAAAATCTGCCTAAGGATAAAACACAGATGAGAGCCTCACAAACAGCTGTGTTGTAAACACGATCAAAGAGTATGCATGAGAAAGAGAAGGGGGTGCAAGGGAATCAGAGGGAACCGAATCAAAGACTGCCTGTCTTTGATTCCAGGGCTTTCACCTCTTTCTCTCCTTTGCCGCCTGAGTCCTGTATTCAGTCCCAGCGCCTTATCTCTGAGGCAAATTGTTTCTGCTTCTTTTCATTATTCGCGTGTATTCATAATTCATTTGAGCCCTCAAGAGTCAGCGGAGGCTGACCACCGCAGTTTTATGAGGCGGAGAATTACCCAGAGGGCCAGGAGTAAAAGGTCAGAGCCAGTCAAGTCATCAGTCAGTTTCTCTGGTGATGCATTGCTGACCACAGAAGCGGCCACTGGCTGGCTACGTGGTCGGCTTTGTGCGCGAGTGCTCTGCAGACTTAAATCACAAAACGTCTTTTCTTTTCAGATTTTTGGAGTTTTTCAGATGTGTTTTTGTTTAGCAACATTGTGCAATTTGAAGTAAAATCTGCTTTGAAGTAGTAAATTACTGAATTTTGCAGAGAAGAACAAACAAGGCTATTTAAATTACCCATCATGGAGCTACAGCGCCCGGAAAAACTATCCACGCTCCCTGATGAGTCTTTTCAGGAATTTAGTGCAATGTGCCAACACAAATTACTGCAAAATTATAGAGTGGAGATTTTCTTTTTTTTTTTTTTTTTTTTTTTTAAAAAGTAAAAACCTTAACAGTGTTCAATACATTTGTATTTGCTGTTTTTATTCAGTTCTTTGTCAAGCTGCACACGTTTTAAGGCCTGCCTGTGAAATCTGCACACCAGAGGCTGAAGGTTTTGCACGTTTTTTGTCACAAATTATCAACCTTCTCTGTCGCTGTTGAAGAAAATCGCCCCCCACAGTATGAGACTTTCACCACCATATTTCACAGATATGTTCAATTTTGGTCTGAACCAACTAAAACAGTTTCTTCCGCTGCTTTTCTGAGCCCATATGAGTTATGGCAAGCTGCACAATCTTTCTTTCAACAGTGTTTTTCTTCCTGCCAGTTATCCAAAAATGATAGATTAGTTAAACACAAGGACAGCTGTTATGTCAAGAGATTTCGCCACCTGAGCTATGGATGTCGCCTCTCTTTTCCTGGACGGCAGATTGAACAGTACTCATTGAAAATCTCAAAACTTTTATTATTTCCTGATAATTCAAGCCCGTTTTAAACTTCTCAACTAATTTCTCTGTGACCTGTCTGGTGTGTTCTTCGGTCTGCATGTCACTATTTGCTATCTGCTCAGCAATACTAGATAGAATCCCAGTAAAATATACTTGAAACTTGTGTTTGCAATGTGACAAAAATCTAAAAGCACTGCACATACTTCCTCTTTCTTTGCACATTAACTTGAAAGGCAAAATGAGTAAGGAGGCATTTAAAATAACATTAACCCAATCATAATTAAAGTTACCCTCTGTCTCATCATGAGCACTAAAGTTGAATGCATTTGCTCACTGTGGTGTGTTAGTGGTGCTCAGTCAAGCATCGATGCACAGGTTAAGGAAACGCGTGGGAGGCGGCTGGAAGCTCATATAGACTTAACAATCCCTCATTGCGGCTCTTCAATCGGGACATTTCATTAACCCTGGTGTACCGAGACATGAAACATGAGATGGAGGGGCGGACAGACGGGGCGCTGGGGGCAGATAAGCACACTATTTTCAAAATGACAGAGTATCAGCCATAAGTTGTCCTGACAGCCACTCATCTACATGTGTTGGGGAAAGATGCCTAATGTTCTCCTCCTATGATAATCAACTCGTGGCGCAGCGGAGCCGAGCGTCGCAGACTTTGATGTTACAGTGGAAAGCTAATTTTTAAAAAAAAAGACGAGTTAAAAAGCTCAGTATATCTTCCGCTATCACGAATATTTCAATAACAAACTCGGCGAACTTATTACAGTCATCTCTCTTGCAGATCAGACTTCATTCGAATGTACCGCCAGGCTTCGGTCCCACTTTCATTACATCTGCAGTGCGGCTGGACCAAACACTCTAGGTAATAAAAGAACTGGTGTCGTGGCTCCAAAGTTTTACTCCAGGTGCTTATGAATTTGTAAATCCACTTATTATTCCACTCTGCGACAGACGGAAAGAATTTATTGCACGATCATGATAGGATAATTCATCCGTTTGAAGCTCACTTCTCCTTTCAGATTCCTCTTAGAAGATGTTGTGAAGCAGATTTATCTGCTTTGAGTGACTAAAATAGTAAATATCATACTTAGTGTTACTACAAATGCAAACATTATGACCTCAAAGGATCAATGAAGATCATTAAGCAAAAGAAAAATGTAGTAACAGGGGATAAAAACATAGCTTATCAATTAAAACCAGGAGTTGACCTTAAGAATGTTAGAAATATTGATGTGATGCATAAAAAAAGAAATAACTGATAATTTACTCGAATGGCATTCCTGTATAAATAAATAAATAATTAAATTCATAAATTACTAAATAAAATTCCTTATCTGTATTTCTGAAGATCAAGTCTATGAAACAGGCAGTAATATGAGGCTTAATTTGGAGAACATGTAACATCAGTATGAGTGCAAAATGCAGAGAAATACGTTGCTGTTTGCGGTTAATTTGGAGCCAACTTCAAAGGTAAATGATCAGAGCACAAGCAGCTGCTTCTCGGGTTGCATGAGGAGCTGTTCTGTTACAACTTCTCAGTGAATTTCAGTAGAAAAATGCAAAGACCGCAAAAAAAAAAAAAAAAAAAAAAATCCATGCAGACAGCCCCGGACCCTTATACAGAAAATGGACGGTTTAACAAGAAGCATAAAGATGAACAGTCTTAAGTTCAAAACAGTGTAAACACACAGCAGCACAGAGAAGAATGGGAAGTTTGAAAAGGAATCCAAAAGTCAACTGGCTTGCTATCAAAGTGTTTCAGTGGACTCAGACGGCTCACGTCTGACAGCCGCTGACAGCTGAGTGTGCAGCCTTGGCAGAAACTCTTAATTCAGACTGTCGCCTCACACAGGAAAACCCTGACGTCTCATTCAGCCAGCTTTGTCACAGAAGAGAAACACATTCTTTAATGGAAGCACAGAGAGACGCCTGACAGCATCTGATTGCAAATCACATCCCCCTCAGTAACTAACATATCTGACTGAACTGTCAACCAATGAATGCTGCTGAGACATGATGGCCAGTATGGACTTTATCTCTTTGTTTGCATGTATCAGTACCAAGGTAAACCCACAGTGAGATCTAACCCCATCATTTGCACTGTTTTGTAAATATGTGTGACTGATTCTTCAAATTGTATTATAATTTAGTTTTTTTAGCAGAAGGAATATCTCCTGCTTTTCTTCTTTAAAAAAAACAGGCCATTAAATCATGTTTTACACTTTTAATTTATAATTCTGTAAAACACTGATACTGTGAATCTGTGTTTTTATATTCAAAGCCATCACACTATGAGAATCTCATGCCTACTTTAATTCAATCCATCTGTACATGCAGCTCTACAGCAAATTAGCATTTCAAGATTGTAGCTGGTAGAGCTCCAGAGATCTGTAGGAAATCAGGCTGCCAGCTCACATTAAGACACAAGCTTGGAAGTCAAGGCGTAAAAATAATGAAACAGAGGAGAAAACTGTCATATAGGTGACAATGAATCCCGAAGCTCTTCTGTTCTCGGGAATGCCACCTGCATAAAAAAAAAAAAAAAAGCTGTGACAATGCTTCTTGAGTGCCGCAGCAGACCAAAGGCTTTCTTTACACACACTCAAGCATATGTTCACATAAAAAGCTGCAATTATGTAGGTTTGTGTTCACGGCGATTCGCAGGAGAGAGAATAAACAGAACAAAAGCTGGAGGACGACTCCCACTGCGTGCAAATCTCTTTGAGGGAAAGACGGAGAGACAGGAGGGGGCAAGGAGCAAGCTTGATGAGGTGGAAGAAGTCTACCTGGCATGCACTCTTCCTCTATCTGACTGAGCTCACATGAGGCGGACAGGAAGGGAAAGGCCAAGACAGGAGAGAGCTGACCTCAGACACGCATGCCACACAAACTCCAGCAGGAAAAAAAAAAAAATCAGCTGCTGTGATTCACAAGTTGAGCGCTCCTCATTAGAACAAGCGCAGAGCAGAACTTGGAGTGCAAGCAGCACACAAGTCAAACAGCCAAAAGAAAAAAGAGAAAACTCTTACTGCTCACTTGGGTTAAATTTTTAATGAGGTAAGAAAAGTATAATGTGCAATCAAATCCGGTTATTGCCAGAAAATTGTGAGACCTTTAAAAAGACAGAATGGATGCTGAAGTGAGGGAATGTTTAAAACAGCTATAATGAGTTTCTCCGCAATAAAAGACAAAAACGAGGGGGAAAAAAACTTGAGTTTTTAATTGCGTCTTATACTTTTTTTTTAAATTTGTGTTTTGCTCAAATGTATGTTTTGCACGTCATTTCTTTCACCCACTCTGTCGGATTCAGTGCCATCACTTTGTAAGGTGGACGAACCCCATTCTGTTCAGGCTGTCCAGGGCGCGCCGCTCCATCAGCAGGGGCGCCAAAAACGTCTCCCAGGTGCCAGAAACCGACAGGTATGTAAATATGGCAATTATCCTGTAGTCACACAGAAGCTCTAATTTTGTGAAAGCAGACTTCAGTGAAGGTAGGGGAACGCTAACTGCTGGTGAGATTACATACGGTGCCTACACACGGGGAACGACACATGAATGGCGTTCAAGAAGACGCAGATTCACGCCCACACGAAGACTAATGAACACGCTCGATGCAGAAATAGATATGCAGCAGAAGCAGCCAAGACGCTGGTGAAAAAAATCCACATTTCTGCTGCCTCGTTTAGCCCTCCGCAGAAAAACAAAATGTTCACACACAGAATGTTATGACACAGAAAACTACTGAAATTCAACATTAGTAGATGAAAAACATTTTTGTGCATCCAAATCTAGAAATTTGCCTGCTGTTACAGGGATCCAATTTTCCCTTTAGAACATCTACTACAATAAGTACATACTCTTTTAACGCTTCTAGAGTTTTGAAGAATCATAAGCACTTTTGTTTATGGCCTAATAAAGAAAAAACAAGACTTAAATCGTAAATCATATTTGGCTTTGACACAAGGATCTTTCCCGGAGAAGTTAAAATAATCCATAATCGACACAACCAGTGTGCATTACAGTTGTCCTGATAAAATCCCTATTATGTTCTTTTTTCTTTTCTTTTTTTACATAATTTGTATCAGAATGCTTACACCTGAGAGAACTTGCGTTCTGGTTAAATAATCTGTTTTTTTCACTGTTTTTAATGACTCTAATAGTGACTCCTAAGACAAAATGATACACAATATTGGATTTATGAGAACAAGATGAGATTTTTGACATTTCTGAGGGACTACCAGCTAATGCTTTTGACAATTGAGCTATTTTTACAGTTGTTAATCATTCTTACCCTGTATTAAAGATAAAAAGCCCTAACTGGAATAATCTGTATATTACAACGCTACACTGGGAAAGTAATGAAGTGATTTAGGTGTACAAAACAGAATTTTCAGAGTTGTGAAGAGAAAAAAAAACACAAACATCTGCACAACAAAGACCAACATCACAGTTTTGAGAAATGAAGACAGCAGGCTCTGTTTAAAGAGCATCTCTGGCTTGTGTTAATGTTATTGAAACAAGTCAAGTGTCATCACACTCCTCCATCTAAAATACCTTCTATTCTGCTGAGTGTCCTGGAAAAAAAAGGGGCCTTTGCAGCATTTGTTCCTCCCTCTAGGGGCCCTACCACACAGGGGTCATGTAGAGTCAGTCCCATCAGGGAAAATGTACACAGGGAGGTTGGGGAATTAATAATTCATGAGTCCCTTGCGCTTCGGTTCAGCCTTAAGGCTATGAATGTTCTGCCATTGTTGCTGCAGTGACAAGGCGGCATATGTTCTCCCCCTTTCCTCGTTTCTTTGAGCTACACTTCTCCATTTTGCTCCATCTTACCAACAGCACACCATGAGCTGTGCCCTTACTATGCAGAGGACACTAAGCAGATTCCAGACCCAATGACAACTTCAGTAAGTCTGGCCAGAGCCAATTGGGTTTATTTGGAAACATTCCTGCAGGGATCTAGTGGAGGGCTGCGCAGCATCAGGAAGAGTCAGCGTACTGTTTAAAGTAATAGTGGAGCTGAAGAGATGGAGCTGTGCTTCGTCTTTCTGCTGACGGTGAATTTGGAGGTTTCCTCTGACTTGTACTATTGTACACAGTAGTGCAATAAAAGACCAGTAATTAATTTAAGATATATTTCAGTAATGGACAAGTTGATTACCAGTATGAAGATATACAAAGACTCTTTTATCGAGTTATGGTTTTGAAACGGCAAAAAAAACTGTTTATTTCCACGGCCCCTACATTTTAAAGACCTTATAATCACATGAGAAAGAGCCAGAGCGAATAAAATGGTTTATGAATCAAAGAGTGATACAGCACTGACAGTCAGCTGGCTGAAAGAAGACCAGTACTTTTTCCCCTTAATTAAAAAAGACAGCAAAAAGCGCAAAGTGTCCCAGTATTCAAGGTATAAAACACAGACTGATAATCATGCAACATTCTGCATATCAAATTCATGAGAGCAAGTCTATGTTAAAAATGCAATAAATAAATTCTAGTGACATTAATAGCAAGTAAAATAAACACTATATCATATTTTATAGAAGTAAAAAAAAAATTGTCTTCAGATTATATTAAACAATTTTATTTTAAATTTCAATGTTATTATAGTACTGTGCAATGTTGGTATTTTCATATAAGTTTATCATAATTTCACACAGATAATTGCACTCATGCAGGCCTGTAATTTCATACAAGCTCATGGATTTTGTTTCCATTACTGGAAACAAAATTGTGTGTTTCCTGGTGTAAAGTTTCATTTTAACAATGTCTGCCAAGCATTTAAAGTGGTAATTATTGTATTGCACTTTCTTCAAAGGACATGAGTGAAAAGGTTAACTTTAATCAAAGCTTTTACATTTCTAAATGGAAATGTGGACGTGGACTCAGAGGACGACTCGGTGCCATGTTGATCTCCACACATCCTCGGCGTTGTTAAAATGAGACAGTCACTGCAGGCTTTTGTAATATGAAGTTCAATTTACAGAATGACGAGCTGCAATATCACCAGGGCAGATACAACCTCTGCAAGACAACTCAATTCGATTAAATTTAATCCTATTGGCAGCGTACACTTCCGTTCGTAGTTGTTCGACACAGAGGACAAATCCTTCACTCAGAACTTTGACAAAGTCGGCAAATCTCCGAATCTGATTTCTAGTCGCTGTTTTTCTAACAAATCCTGCTGAAATTGTTTTATGTCAGAAACTGACCCGTAGGTATAAAAAAAAGGGCGGTATAGAAACGCACAAGCCAGCTTACCCACTACGGTTCCACGTACTGGTGAAGACATTTATGATGGGATATGCACTAGCTCTACTAATTTGTCTTCAAAATCCCTGACTAAACATTTGAGAGTCCTAGCTGAGAAATGTGCAGCTGTAATTGTAGTCCTTTGTCTATAGTCATCATTTAGCCTCTTGCCATCATTAGCTCCCCTGTGACACAAAGAGCCTGCTGTCCCGATATCCTCAGACCATCTGCCAGCCCAGGCCATGCCAGCCGCAAACCAACCAGCCACCTTCCACCCTCACATAATGCTCCATTTGGTGTGGCATCTGTGTGCTCCACTGATGCGCCAACAAGGACTTACTGAATGTTTAAACAAGCCTTTGGATATTTTTACGACACTCAAGTGGTCACTTTATCTGTGGTCACTTTATCTGTGGTCTGCGTTTGGGGGAAATCCTGTCGTGACGACGCATTCCATGCTGAAGAATCTGCCATGTCTCATTGGTCACGATGCTGGGAGTGATCTTTGATAAAATATGATTATATTATGTGTAATGTGTGTTTGTTCTCTGTGAGACACAAGAGAGACTCATGGCACCAGTCTGAAAGTCTCGAGAAGCCGACATGGTCATTCTTTGGTGCGTTCCCTTATAGAAGTGCCTTGGGGAAAGTCATTTTGTTGTGAGAAATAGTTTCTCACACGGTGGAATAAAATGCTTTCACTCCTATTTCTCAGTTTCACTGATATACATGGAAATAGTTGGTCTAGTACTGGATAATGGAACAGATGCCGACAAAAAAGGAAAAAAAGAAACACTAAAGAGAGAAAAGAAAAATCCTTTTTGGCGTGTTGGCTTTTCTGAACAAAATAGGAGCTTAAATTTGCAGGAAGTAATCATGTTTTTTTCCCCCCTTTCTTTACAAAAGAAAGCTGTCAGACTTTCTGCAAAGTGCTACATTTCAGATAAAGAATCTTCAGTCTTTCAGCTTCCAAAACACGTGCTGTCCACAATGGAAATGGAGCTATTTCAACAAAACAAATGGCTGCACAAAAAACTGCCAGAGCTTTCAAGAAAAAAAAAAAAGAAGAAAAAAAACATCCCCAGAAAATAAAATCACTCAGAAGAAAAACAACCCAGCATTGAAGTTCTTGGACTCAAAACTTACTTAACTCGTTATTTAACTAGTTTTAAAATGAGAAATTCACAAAAAACAGGCAAATGGTTTTCCACCTTCGTTTACCGAGGACCTCCAGAAAGGAAATAGTTCAAGAGAGCTTTGTGGTCTCTGGGGCAGCAGCGTTAAAAGCCAGACATTTTCTTTACAAACCCTTTTGAGATTTACTATTGAAAACCAATTAAGTCTTTGGCGTGCTGATGTGGTTGGAAGGGACTGTTGGTGGGAGTGAGAAAGGTCACCTGTCGCTATACGTCTTGGAACCAGAGAGGTTCTTTCTAATTACACACACGCACATTCCTTCACATTTGTGGGTAAAGCCAGACAATTATTATACAAGAACTCCTTCCCATGTGTGCTACATCTAAAAGTCTGACTTGTGTGATTGATGAAGTTAGGGAATGACCTGTGCGACAGAGGCAGCAATTAAAAATATTCCCCCAAGCTCCTTTCTCATCTCTTCCACAGTTCATTATCTGTGCACATATCTGAAATTCAGAGATGGAAGATAAGAGTATAGACGAAACCGTGGCAAAGATATTGATCATTGCAATTAAATCTGAACAAATTAGAGGGGAAAAGAACGAGAGTAACTCGTTTTTGCTTGCAATACTACGTTATCTGCCATTGAAGTCTGGTTTTTAAAAAACAATGAGATATTTGCAATTTTACTGGTTGCAAATATTCTTTCATTAAAGCTGCCTTAATAGTATTCGTAATCATTGCCAGAATAATTTAGATTAAAATTCTCGGATAAAGATTTGAATCGTTTCAGTTGTTTGCTTCTCAACACTACTAACATCTAGAGATTATGTTTGGAAACAAGAGACAAAATGTAAATGAAAAAGTTCAGTCTGGAGAGGGCTGGAGAGTTACACAGACCTGCATAATAATGATCCAGAGTGACCAGTGGTTTTTGTGGGAAGAAGCTGGAGTACCCAGAAAGAACCCAGGCACACGTGGAGAGAGCATGCAAAGTCTCTGCAGAAAGACTGCAATGAACTAAACCCAGGCAATGAACTAAACCCTGTTGCCATGCAACAGTGGTCGCACCCAGGATAGAAAAATATAATAATGCACATAGTTAGTCACATGACATTTTCTTTAAATTTCTGCCTAGTTTTATAAGCATAGCTTGCTAAAATCACAATTCACAATATTTGAAGTTTTTTTTTATTATTATTATTCTAATTTTCCTTAAACCAAGAAGTTTACCTCTAACAGCTAATGATAATAAAATTATCTGAAAGAAACTCCAATTAAAAATGTACATTTGACCTCTTTAAAAATGACTTTAAACCTAAAAGATTCAGGGGAGATGCCGTTTAATTAGATGAAAAAATGACAACATTACAGAGTATTGAAGGAACATTTCTTTCTGCTCCTTTAAGGGCGAACCTTTGGGCACAAACCCACTTTTAAACTCTTTCTAATACTCTCCTTAGACAAGACGCCTGCCGAGTAATTCCCTAAAAATACTCCACCTGATCCCAAACACATCGGCAGCTCAGACAGAACAACTCCCACACATATTTATATTGTCACACTGAAATCACATTTTTCCAATGAAAACTCAATTCCGCTGTAAAATTTACAGTGTTCAAATGTCCTACATGACTAATGATCAGTTCCTTCATATGTACTAGATGAAAACCCTGAATCATAACATCTTTTTTTTTTATCATCAATAAATCCATCAAATGTCAATAACTTTAACTTTTGTATACTGTCAATCTTATTTGATTTTTCTCAATGCTAATATTTACTGATGTGCAGCAGCTGCTGAAAATTTTAAACTGTTCAAGGATGGCTGACAAATTCATTTTGATTTTAGATGTCAGTGCATAAAAGATCCTGAGATGACATAAACGTTTACGTAGAAACAAAGAGTGTAGAGATTTGTACACGAGTTCGTCTTAGAGGTTAATCTTCTCTTTTCGAAGGAAGAGCTCCCTTTTTCCTCTAGCTAGCTCCCATAAGATCAGGTCCAACAACACAACAGACTATGCTGTGAATAATGATGCGCCCATTATTGTTTTGGTGTAATTTTATCGGCTGTTATTACAGAGGGATAATTATCCAACATAATTACATTGATTGACCTTTTGAGAAGCTCATTTAAAATCAGGTCCTCTCAGTCACAATGTGGCCATAATAAAAACCAACAGCACAGAGCTGAGAGTGTCATTTATCAAAAGTTTGTAAGGTTAAATCACTAGGCATTCACATAATCAATTAGGAGCCCCACCTGACTTAGAAAACACTCAGTTGTTCAATATATTGATGATGATCGAACTGCATGGAAGAACAGTCGCATCGAGACCAGTCAATAAAATGTCCCCCAAATGCCACTGATGGTGTATTTTTAGAATATCAGCTGTCTGAAGACAAGACCACACAAATGAATGGTAAGATTAATGTCTGCTCTAGTCTGCAGGACTGACAACCCAAAGAGATAACTAACCCAACTTATCTGAGGTTTGTTAAAATGAAAGGAATCGTGTTTGAATCTGGTGACTAGAACGAATAATAATAAAACAACATGACCGGATTTGTTCCATCTAGACACCGAGTGTGGACCGAAATGTTCCTGCCACCTGGAATTTAACGAAGCATGGATTTATGTCTGTATTAGTTTTTTTTATGAAACAAAACGCCGACTTTCAACTGGCATCAAACTTCACGGGCTAGTCTGAGAGCTGCTGCCTTTGCTGGTTCTTATTTGATCAGCTCCTCTTCCACTGGGATGACTGTTTGCTGGGTTAACAAAATGTCACATCTGATTTCACTGCAGGCATCAAGTGACTTGAAGAAGGGTGCCAAGTCCCACTAGAACAGACTGACGCCAGCATGGTGACTAAAGAAAAGAACGACGGCGTGCCAGGAGCCCAAAAGACCGGCGCTGCATTTGTTTAAACCCTAATATTGCACAGCTATGTTCAATAATCGACTACGTGAGCTGATAGATGCTCAAAGAAAAATAAAAAAATGAATCATTTAATTGTAAATAAAACTTTTTTTGTGTGTGAAAATAAAAATGCACTCTAAGATCATGTAAATTATTGCATATAAGGTGTTTGTTCAATAATGATCCCCCAGAAACATCTAAGGCCTTCACACACACACAGCTGCAGTTAAATTACACACATGTAATCTCTTTACTAATTTGTTTCACTTCTGAAGACAGCTACGTGCCTTGGTTTTTATTTGGGGGTATCAGAGTGAAGGAGACTGAACTGTGTATCATTTCTGTTCCACTCTGAAAGGCATTTCTTTTCTATTAGAGGCAGCCAGAGTGCAGAGTTGGAAAAAAAATTCTCAATGTGGTTAACAAAGACAAAATCAAACACACTTGTGAGAAAATCTTAAAATTACCTCTCATTTCTAGATGTTACTGCACATTTGTAAGGTTATACAATTTTTTTTTAAATCAATACAAAACAAAGAATACAGATTTGCAGAAGACTTCTTTCCATGCTGCTTCTGGAGTTTTTACAGTAAATATCTGGCTTCATATGTGATACCAGCCTCCTTTTTGATCCTCCTCAACTCTATTTCAACTGCTCATTCATTCAGTCAAGATTTTGCTCATTCATCTTGATCCACCAGCTCACTGTTGTGTTTTGCTGGGAACAGAACAGCTCCTTCAGAGGTCCAAAGAGAGGCTGCAGACGTCGCCTTCGATTTCTCAGTGGGTGATAATGAGATGGCCTGCTTCACACTTGGGGGAATTCATCTGTGTGTGGGAATTACCTATGTAATTGACTGAAGAATCAAACCCAAACCCATCAGGCTCCATCACGTTCGCCGCTTCTTTTCTTCTTTGCAACATTGCCTCTGCTCTTATCCTCTGCTCACCGGGAGCCGACATCAATCCGTGAAGCTGATCAATTTCCTGCCCATGGCTGATGACGAATGGATGCAGTTTCTTTAATGAAAGTCCATCAGTCAATGTGCCCGTTTACTTTAATCACCTCTTACCGCAACCTGCCATTTGCCCTGTGGCCAGACCCGCAGATGGAAACGATGGCAAAGAGCGATTATATCCAATCTCTTCTTCACATATTGGCACCGACTGAACTAACTCGTGTGTCAGATTGAAAGTGACAGACTAACTATGAAGCAGTAAAGACAGCCAAATGGGATGAGACGATACATATTTTTATAATGCGACGCAAGCTTGTGATAGTGACCCTCACCGCCAAGAGACGTAAGTAGGGTTGTGTCTGTGCCGCCTCGTGTGTGGTTAGAGCAGAGCATGCAGACTTGCAAACTCTCAGTGTTTATCTCCTAAAGTGTTTCGTGGCTAAATACACAAGTAGAAAAACAATAAATGATCTATTATTCATTCATATCCCCCACAATTTCTTTCCCTCGTCATAACCTTGGTGGGCTAAAAGTCTCAATCTTTTTTTATATCTTAATATGATTTTAATTTAAGCAGCCACCAATATTTTCTCATCTTAAAAACTGTATTCATTGGCTAATGTTGTATTTGTTGCACTTCTGATAAAAAAAAAAAAAAAAAAAAAAAAAAAATTGGGCGGAGGGTTTTTTTTAAAAAATCTTTTAAAAATTTAATATCACAGTGTTTCCCATTAGGGAACATTTGTAAAAGGCTTCTTACAAAATATAATAATTACACTGAGTTACCTTGTAATTATTTATGAAGATAAAGAGAAGCAAGCATGTTCAAACTAAGGTGTACAAATATTTGAAATATAAAAGTGTACAGAAACAGAAAATTTGCGGCATAAGAAAAAAGTTATCTAACATTCAAAAAAAGATGTGCATATTTGTGCACAGAGAACAGCAACACTATTTACAAGAAATGTAAAAACTATGCAAATATCAGCAAGGTTGTGCAAACAACAGCAGCAATGTTACTTGGAATTAGAAAAACATGGATAACAGCAAACATGGAAACACTTATTGAGTTTGTTGGAAGCAGCAATGGGTCTAAAGTCTAACAGCTGTGGGGAGGAAGGTTGTGCGATGATGACGCTCTTTTTTACACCTAGGATGCAGAAGTCTGCCACTAAAAATGGAGAAGGGGGAGGAGTAGAGCAACCCTCATTACTCCTCTATTGAGTACTAGAGGAATTAACTAATCTTAAACATAGTATTGGTAGAGGAAATGCTATAGAATCTCTTTAATTTTTTTTTTGTAGACTCAAACTGATGTTGATGAGCATTAACCAAAAGTCTATCCAAAACTCAGCAAAGAAAACATGATACAACATGACCGGAAACACGGAACCTGAACCAGGCTGTTGCTGAATGCATCTGAATTGACTAGATCCTTTTGCCAAACCTGTTTTCCAATTAATTATTGAAATTAAACCAAGATACAGACTTCTATCAGGGATATCAACAGTTCTAGAAAGTATTATGTTATCTACTAGCTTGCTATGCAGGAAAACTCTTTTTAAATCTAAATAGATGCCTACTACTCATTAGTTTAGCCTTCATTAAGACAAAACTATCTCTTGCTGTTGTTGCTTATATTTATCTGATTTTTAACAGGAAGAACCCAATGCCTTGAATAATAATATATCTGTTTTATTGAAAATGGTTCTGGCTGTCAGATATTTTTTTCTTTGGTTGTGTTTTAACATTTAAGACAGTCCTAATACAAATATAAAGATAACCTCATCACTGCCGGTAGAATGGATCTTATATAACTGTGTGTCTGCTGTGTGAATGACACCAGGGACTGAACTGGTAGATGTGACAGTGGGAAGGTTTACATTTATATTAGTGCTACACATTACACTACATTTTTGGCATATACTGAAAATAACACTGTCACTAGATAGCTTTATGCACATGCACAGATACAGAGAACAGTAAATCAATTGTCATCTGAGTGGCTGGTCTGTAATATGGCCCTAATGGATTTGGTAAAAATCCATCATATCGTATAATTTGGCATCAGCAGCACAGGCATAATTTTATAGCAAGAGGAAAAAAAAGCATGATTTTTTTTTTCTTCTTATGACAGGCTGTTGCAAAGCATATCTCCCCTTTTCCCTATCAACTACACAACGCTCATTTCTCATTTTTTCACACATTTTCATGCAGTTTGAATTTTTTTTTTTTTTTTTTACAGTGCGGTCTTGTCCAGGGTCACACAGAGGACCTGCCCACTCTTTAAATCAATGAATATGAGAGGCTGTGATTGTTGCAGCTGAGGCTCGTGCTGTGACCCTCTTCCCGGTCAATACACACTGGACTGATTAGATGATGGAATAAACAGGCACACAGAGAGCTTTGTGAATCTTAAAAACACAAAACAAAGAGATTAAAAGCATTCATGTGCTCGTTATTGAACATGAAAAGGAAAATAATTATTTGATCTTGTTGCAAAACACGGGTCTCTGAGAGGTCGACGGTCCAAAAAGGAAATGCCAGGACAACGCCGTTTCACCGTTGCATGGTTACTGCGAGTATGTTTTAATCACTATTCAAACATTTGATAAAAACAGCTGCTTTGGATGTGAAATGAATCGGCCTGTTAGCTGCAAACCCGACAGAAGCTTTTTGTATTTTCAGTAAACTCCCTGGTACTTGTGGTGGATTGAGCTTTACTTGGCTGGCCATACAGAGCAGGAGTGATAAAGACTTGCTGGCCTCTCCCAGATCCTGTTACATTCTCAGGGACACACAAGCTGCTCTCTGTTAAGAAGCAACCCTTGCTGTTGTAAGGTTAGACTGCAACAAAGGTAGCAGCTACTTTCTCTCACCTCACAGTCAGAGACGAAGGAAACTAACAGCTTATTAGAGGAGGAGGCTTTCCTGCGTGGCATGGCATGCGTCTTTAAAAAGGAATAAAGAACGGCATTACTCATTTTGGATGTTCTTAAGTTTTTCTTCAAAGAAAGCACTTTTCGTCCTTATTTGCTCAACAGTTCTTCACCAGAACTTAACTTCTAGAAAGATTCAACTTTACGCTAACCAGTTTTTATATTTGTCTGCACTGTGTGGGGTGAAAATCTGAGCTGTCAATGTATTTTACCAGTAATGCTAAGAGGGTACTTCCTCCTACTGCAGAGTTTTTACTGATCTTAAAACTTGGAGGTAAAGTATTAGTCCTATGCCCCCATGCAATTAGCATAAATGTGTGCCCTAAAGAACTACTGTACCCAGGATATTCAAATGTTTATTGCCTTTTTATCCTCAATTCATGCAGCAGAACGTCTCCTGAAAGCAGAAGGGTAACAATACCCTCACACATGTGTAAAATACCACACTGAGATAGCAAAGCTAAGCTAGCTCTAATGTAAGAAGTTCATAAAAGCTCGGAGATGTACTTTATGGTTAGTGCTCAAGAGAAGGGAACATGTTGTGCAGGGACAGACTAATTTGTTGATTTAATGTAACGTCACATAACCTCTCGGGCATTTGCAGACTTTTATGAGCTCTCACCAACATTATGGCCTGAAATCATTTGAAAAGTACCGAGGAGATGCAACAACAGCTTTTCTAAGATCAATGCTAAAGGTTTCTATTTCTGGCATTAAAATCAACACACTGTTAAAAGCTGCCAGTATGGAGGTGCGAATAGAAAAATTCTTTAATTGGCTACTTTAGTGAGAGTGTAAATAGTTGACAGAAAAGTGCTTAATTAAGATTTTCATGTCATAAAAAGCTAACATCAAAAAACAAATTTTCAGCATTTTTTGGAATATTTTCTGTCAACACTTTGCGTCTACATGAAATTAATGACGGGTGGTGCTGTGCTTTGATCAACCAACGTAAGCATGTGTGATTTATTTAGGAAGCTATCAAATATAAAGCTCCTCTCTTTTTGAAACTGGCTTTTTTATCAGTCTTATTGAAGACAGAGGGAGGACACATGTTAATTAGCAGCCACAGCCACTGCTTTGTTAAACAAAGAACTCCAATTTTCTCCCAATTTATTATTTTCCCCAGCCCACATATTTCTGCTCCCTGTGTAGGATGCGCTTCTGGAAGCGTAATCGGAATGGGAATAACAGCGAGCATTTCCTGCCGCGGAGTGCGTTTGCGTCGTTTGCCCGTCTTCATGTGGCGAACGCATGAATCACAACAGAGCCGGAGCAGCCGGTGGGCAGGGTGGCGGGAGTTCATGTGAGGTCAGGCGAGATTTTCACACACTGTGACAAGCCAGTGAACACACTAGTGCATTCCAAAGCGCGATGGTGCTCAGGCAGAAATTCGGATGTTGCTCAAAAATAATACGTGATGACTTGAGCCTCTGGAGACGAAGCTCCAGAAGACAGAAGATCGATATAAAGAGATGTAAACAAAGCAAGCCTTTTCATGTGGAGCTCATTTCAGGTTCATCTGTTGGTAATAACGGTGCCCAAGTCTGGCGGCAGTCAGCTGAGACACAGGACCCTCGAGAGGCACAATAAAAGCACTTCTGAAGCTTTCTGTCGACATGCCATCATAAGTCAAACCTCTCATCTCGCTCCAGTGAGTGTGGTCCTTTTCTTTAATTTGCATAAATAAATGAATGCTGCTACAGCAGCTCCTAAGTGAAATCAGAGAGAAGCAGATGGTGACAACAGAGCAGGGGAAAGAAAAAAAAGCTCCAGTCTCTTAGTTTCTAATTTGTCTATTTTTTTTTTATTTCAGCAGCCTTTTCTATGCCTAATATCTGTTTTTATTGGAAGGAATGGGTAATCATTTTCTCTTTCTTTCTATCTATACTATTTTTGCTGCTTTGTAATTTAATATTTGGGATATTTGACAAATCGGGAGAGTGTTAGCTTGGCAGATGTGAATAATTAGGGATAATCTACAATACGATTTTTATTCAGCTCAAGAATGAATTGGGTAAGTCAGCAATTTGTAATCTTTGCCATATGGTTAAAAATAAAGAGAAAACAAGAAAGGTGTGAGAGGGTCCAAACTGGAAAATGGAGTCTGTATCTTTTCTTCCTAAATGACACTTTGGACACCAGGACAGTTTATGTCAAACTGACTTGTTGCAGAAAAAAAGAGATTTTCCTTTTAACTGTTGCAGTTTCATCTTATGAAGTCAGCAGTCAGAGCGCTATATATAATATAAATGAGATGCAATGTTTTTGTTTTTCAACCATATTTTTAAATATCTATGCCTATATCTATATCTGTGCTTTTTCTGACACTGGTGGCTTCTATTTGCAGAAGAAAAGAAATAAATAGGCAGAGAAAAAAGGGGAGAGACAAGTAGCGAAGTTCCTACTATCAGATCTGATTGAAGGCCCCACTTCTATGTGCTGCTGCTGCTGATGATGGTGTCTTTGGTCTGTTAACTAAAAAACTGAATAATCACAGGACTCTGTCAAAGTCCCTGATTTAGGCCTGTGGCCGAGAAACTGATGAGTTGTTCAAGGGAAAGTCATGTGAAGATAAACATTGTCCGTGCTCCTCAGCTGCCAAACAAATCTGTTCCAGTTCTGTTTCCAAATGACTGACTGAAGCTCTGCACTCCTCATTAGTGTGCCTCTGATGAAAGCTAAAAGCTGTAGCATGGAATTGACAATGATGTTAAGAAGGAGACTCATTCTTTTACGGTACTTGTTACTCCTGCAATACAAGTGTGAAGTTCAGCAAAGCTGGATGATGTGCACCTATGTGACAACCAGTGAGAGTATTAGGGTAAGATATTGATGGAAGATGAGTGAAGTGGTTTATTGTGCCTCTGTATCTACTGGAAGTAATGATTCTAGGTCTTCTAGAGAAATCACAATCTTGAAAAAAAAAAAGCAGAAATGAAATAAGTTAAGCTTACCTTCAAAATATCTTAAGTTACTGTGATATTTGTGCATCTTCTAGTGTCTTAAATTTCACTGTTTCACCTTTCTAATATGTAATATTGTACAACTAATAGGACCCACTTCAAAAGGAAAATGTGTAAAGGGGTCAGTCTCTCCAGTAATCCTCTCACAACCTTCATTTTAACATGATTTTTAAGAAGTGTGAAGGAGACGTTTAAAAAAAAAAAATGAAAGTGTGACATATGTGTCTCACTCACATCTGTTTTTGACCTCACATAATCTCTCTGTGTCCGTCCTTCTTTCCTAATCCTTCCTATAGCCTTCTGCTGAGCCGGCACCCAAAGGAAAAATCTCTCAGCCTTTGCTTTGACTCTTTTGAAATTGCCTTCATCTTCAACAATCTCCTCAAAAGCCCCCCTTTTCTTCCCCCTCCTCCTCTCATGAACTCCTGAGACACTGTCTCATCGGTGCTCCCATTTCAATGGGTCCACAACTGCTTCATCTCCTAGTAATGGATTTCCAATGCTTCGACAGTGAAACATGTCACATGGTCATGCCTTCTCTCTTGCAGTATCTCTCTGTAAGCTGTTTAGAAATGCATGAATCTTCTCATTCCCTCAAACTTCCCTTTCACAAAGTGCTTTCCGATCAACCTCCACTCACCTCACTTTCATGCAGAGTCAACCTTATAAAGCTGCTGCCATCCAGACTCAACCTATGAATGCAACATCCAAAAGCTTTCTGCAACTTCATTTTTTGGGAGGTGGGGATTAAGTGTTGTGAATTGTCATGCTACGCCTCAACAAAATGGGTTTGTATAGGTTTATGGTACTTACCATCTACACACAAAGCTATGGACATAATGGGAAGATTCAAAATGTATTTATTTTTTTCATTATGCACTCCAGGACGTCACAATCTTTAGTTTCATTTCAACACCACCACCAGCAGAGTAGCGCTATTTCCTGATTTAAACCAGGAGCTCCTTGTTGAATATCAGTTATTCCATCCGCTTGAACCTATTTGAGTCTCACCTTCTTATAACTCTTTGCTAGATATAGATGCAGATCGTGTGTGATTCATGGTCAGACTGACACCTACACATGAAATTCATTTTCTCTGCAAAAATAACCATGTCAACAATGTGG
Organism: Poecilia latipinna; assembly: GCF_001443285.1. NCBI lineage: Eukaryota > Metazoa > Chordata > Actinopteri > Cyprinodontiformes > Poeciliidae > Poecilia > Poecilia latipinna. The sequence goes on along the minus strand of NW_015112807.1, from coordinate 349,811 downwards.
TTTCACAGGGAGACATTGGAAAAAAGTTCTAATCTCTACACCATCATCACTGTAACAGTTGCACCCCTGATAAAGAAGTCTGCAAAAGTCTTAAAATAAGTGGTTGTTATGGCGACTGTGCAACTTGAAGATGCCATTTTTTGCTTCAGTTTGTAAGGGGGAGCTTTGGAGAGCTACTCACTGGCAAGATATATTGAGATTTTCATGTACCTTTGTTTTTTAAAAAAAAAAAAAAGATTTAATTGTTTTTAAGTTTTTAATTAATGCTCTATAATAGAAGTTTATGTTGGTACCTATTTTCCCACACTAATAAAATGACATTTTCACTTGTCTTTCTTATTTTGTCCTTCAGAAAAGAAGAACAATTACTTCTCAATAGATGTAATCAAACTGCTTGTTTTTTCTAAAACTTTCATTGTGCAGCCATCTTACTACACTGAAGGATTGGTCAATTTTGAAGGCTTTTTACAAAGGGTTTTTTGGGGTTGTTTTTCTGGCTTTATTTAGTAGTTTAGTGCAAAACAAAAATACACAGACATGGTAAACAACATAAATCATTTATCTTACCTTTGGTGTTTTAGTGCACTTTCCATTTCTGGCATCTTTTATGTACGTAATATCCAGCAGGTCTGTATCCTGAAAAGCAGCAGAAAACAGATTTATACTTTAAATACGGATTTTTAAAGGTTTCAAAGCTGTTTTAGAGTCAAAGGAAAATGTAATATGTATTAAAGATACTATGGATGGTTGAAATGATTTGAGGAACCCTTCTCAAATTCACCAACCACCTGTGCATGGTGTCCGTGATATGAGTGTGTCCGTGCATAAGTAAAGAAGGCGGCTGTATTAATCACATAGCTTCGAAATCCTAGGACATATGACAGGAATTCAGTGAAGACAGACACTGCTCAGCAAATGCATAAAACAAAAATAGAATAAGCTTCCCAAGTTCTGCAAATACTCCCAAGTGCAGATACAATGACGTGCAATAAATATTCCCGTTAACTATGCAGAAATATAGATAGATGCAAAATATTTTAAACAAACAATGCTCAGCTGCATGAGGCTTTGATGTAGCAACAGCTTGGTTGGACTCAGCTGTGCGAGTGGTTGTTGACACTCGAACCTTAACGAAGTCCGCTTTAAACATAAACCATAAGATGAAATTAAGAAAGGTCACTCATGGTCCCATCTTGGGCCCTCTGAAGCCTCGCTCTTTCATCTCTCAGAGTTTCTTAAGGACCCTTCTCACACAGCTTTTCAAAGAAACAAACCCTGGTCCACTGCAGTAGTTAAGAGTTAAATAACTTCCATATTATTTAAAAATAACTTTTTAAGCAGTGTGTCTCTTGTTTTGATCTACACAACTTTTTTTCTCCAATACATTTTTAGCTGACGACCAGTCAGGGTTCCATTTTTCATCTCAACATTGACCCCACATGTAATTAAATTACATATTTTAAAGCAATGTACTAATAAAAGATAGTCTTACCATTCTCTCACATTAAATAAGACTAAATCTTTCCTGCCACTTTAGACCACTACTTGTTTTAAGTTTGGTCCTTAGCAACACTGGTGCACAATTTGTTGCACTGGGATAATGGTTTTGAACGAACTCGAGCTTTAACTTTAATTTGAAGACTATCCCTCCATAAATTAGCTACCAAGCTTTGAAAGAATAAATGTTAATATCTCTTTTAATGCACCATTGATCTATCTATTCAGCCATACTCTAAATTTGTTGGCATTTTTTCTGGCACTGAAAATACTCAAAGTGCAACCGCCCAGACTGCAGTGTGTACCTTCCTTCTGTAACCACTTCCTAAATCAGTCTGAATTATCATAGTCTCCATCTCTCCAAAAGGAAACCAGGACATGAGGTGGAAAATTAACCAGAGTCAACCATGAGTTCCCTTAGCATTATCTGACGAGTCAAGAGCCAATGGAGGGGCGCCTGACTCTATTTCAAGCCACAACATGTTTATCTGATCAACTGTGTGAGGTGGGTGGAAAATTGCACCTGACCATACTTCCTTATCTGCAGATGCATATATAGTGCGAGTCCTCAGCACATAAGTTCACGTTTCTATCTTTTTCACATATGAAAGTGCCTGGAAGATATGAAAAACACAAATAGTTGCAGGTATAACAAATGTCACTTAATCCTTTTTCTTGTTACAATATCACAAATATAATAAACCCTGAAGTAATAGTGAATAACTGCAAATTATTGTTTTTTTTTATCTGCACAACAGACATACAGAGGCAACAAGGTTTCTAAGGAAAAGTTTCCAGTTGGCCCATTTTAGATGCAGATATTTAAGATGATGTGAATATTTGCTTCAAATGATGCGATGTACAAGCTCTCCCTTTACTGCAGCATGTTTAGCATCAATTAATCTGTTCCCGTTTGACCAGAAAGAGCCTTTGAGTCAAAGGTTAACACCTACACTGGGCCTGCCTTTGAAGTCTCTTTAGAGAGATGAAGCTCCACAGGGGGTCTTGGTGCAACCGTGGAGCTTCAGGAAGTATCTTGCTGATAGAGTTGTTTTTTTTTTGTGCTTTCTAGCCCTGTAGAGTTAACACAGCCTTTAATCTGGCTAAACGTCATCTGTTAGCCTCTAAAGTTGACTTAAAAAAAACGGTAAACAGCCTGTATGGGTCACAAGCATCTTATGTGGGTGACCACAATTATATTCTTTGCACCATTTCCAGGATATCAAGCTCTGATTTTTGATTAAGGGTGTGAACTCTCACTGATGTCATTAAAAACTGAATCTTTTTACTTTGTAGTAGGGTAATTAAAGCCAAACTTGATTAAAATCAAACAAGTTCAAACTTTGCTTCTCAGAGATGGATTTATTATTATTTTGTTTTCCAATTTCTTGGACATGTGTTCTTTATGTTTTCATTGAATTCATCTCTATTCATCACTCTCCCTCTTGTGGCACGGTCTCTGATTTCCTTCCAGCTCTCTGGGCCTTTCTGTGTGCAACAAAAACTGTGAGCGCAGTTCGAAAGCCTATTAAGAACCACGGCACGTCCAAGAAGCGAAGCAAGGCCAGCGGGGAGAGAAACAACAGAAATTAATGAACATGCTTAACCTGCACTGGCCTTAGGCACTGTTCTCTACGCCTGTTTGTGTCTGCAGCGGTACGCACCGTTTGCAATGAGTTTCCTCCGAAAATGAAACGCACAACAAGTGGCAAGACCGTTTCCACTGACCCGTTTTGAGACATAACGTTCCTTCTATTTGAACTCTTTGTGTATGTTTTCTCTTCGTCGGCATGAATGTCATACTAATTTTTTAAACTTTAAAATACTGCATTTTTTTTTTTTTGTCTTTGAGGAAGGAACAAATTAATGAACAGACATGGACCTTTAATGCGCACAAGATTAAAATTTTCGGCTAAAATATGCACACACACAAATTACAGTGAAACCGTATACACTTTGTAGTCATTAACACAAGCCAGGCATGACTCACATTTAATTTTTTTTGTACTCTTCTCATCAGAATTTGCCAAGCTCATTAAATTGGTTGGTTTTCTGGCATAGACAAAGCTTTTAAGAAGGGCTGTGGTCAGTGCTATTCCAGAAACTTATTGTTATTACATTATCTATTCCAGAGACACTATTGACGTGCATATGAGGTCATTCTCATGCTGAAAAACACCCAAGTGTGTCCAAGCATGTAACCATAGCTGTCCCACATGGATGTCAAGCTGCCTCACTATACTGTACAACATTATGAACCGAGAGGGAGAACAAACCCTGGCTCCAACATCGACAGATTAAATCTTGATTAAATCTTAGTCTTAAAAGTTTCAGCTCTCTCCATGGACAAGCAGCTGCACTGCGGATGAAGGTGAGAGGAAAATTAAGCTATTTAACCACAATGAGAGGATGCAGGGCCACTGTATCATTTATCAAGCACGGTGGTGGCAGCATAATGCTACAGAACTGATTTGCTGCCAATGATGCTGGTGAATTGGGCAGAGCAAGGGAAATATTAAATTGAGAGGACTACCTCCAAATTTTCTAAAGTCAATTCAATTCAATAACTAGATTGTTGGAACTTGTCTACTGGAGCAAGGATCCCTAAAACATACACATACAGCAAAAGTTGTCAAATAGATATAATTAGATCAAAACAGACAGTTTCTTTACAATTTGCTGAAGAGTGTTGAACCAAACAGCAGTGAGGGCGTATGTTGATATTTGAGCTTAAATTAAACATTTTGAAATGAAATGAAATGAAATGAAATTTTATTCGAACATGATACAAATATAAAATAAAATAGTGCACAGTAACAAGAAGTGCATAAGAAAGAAGAGAAAATACAGATTTTTTTGTTTCAGTTAACATATCATGCTCAAAATTTTGACCTTGTTAAAAGTATTCATATTTTTTCTGAAAAACGAACCGAATCTAAAGAAATTTGGTGTAATTCATTTGTCTCCATGCAAAAACTACAGCCGATCACTTTACATAAATCTTGTCTGACAATATACAGTGGTCGTGCAAGCTTGATAGTTGGATGACAGAAGGTTTATCAGCCCTATGAAGCTAAAATTGTTCACAGCTTTACTGGTACAAGTGGTGAGTGCATGAACTGATGGTACAGAAAAGGGTAGAAAACGTCAAGAAAACATGGGGTGGAAGTCTAAGATTTAGAGAATTATACCAGAAAAGTAGGGAGGATGACATCTACAGGTCAGCTTGCTCATTTGCCAACAGCAAGCCTGACAGCCTGCAGGTTCAGAATGTGCTGAACAGAGATCTAAAGCTCTGCCGAGAAAAGAATCAGACAAGACACAAATGCAGCAAGGGCAGAAGGAAGGCAAAGGTGAAAATACGTACAGAAAATAAAGGGTTAGATGTCTGCTCCAGAGTCGGTGAGCCCAACAGTACACACAGCTGTCACACCGCCTGATGTCAAAACATAGCAAATCAATGTGCATCGCTTCAATTGCATTTCTAATTAAAAAACGTTATTATCCATCAGCTGATGAATGTTCAGGCCTTGAATTAAATAAATGCACTAACTACTTTATGCAAACTGGTATAACATGAAGAGGACCCCTAATGCCCTCATGCTGTGGCTAGGAACATAATAACTTGTAAATGAATTATTCAGACAGGGACTGCGTTACACAGGCAAGAATATATCCTACAACCATATTTCAATATAGATTCTTTTCACAGCTTCTTAGTCAAAAGGTCAAAAGATCCTTGCCATGGAAGTGACGCCCGTTATCATAAACAGAGCTATTACTTTTATATAACAAAAGACACTAAAGCTGTGCAGGTGCTGTGCCCATCTCTGTAAGTGGTCCTCCACTGACACTCAGCTGCCTGGAAACATCCTGTTATGAGGGGAAGTGGCTCATGGAGAGTTGTACTTGAACTTGTTTAAGAGTTGCATCCTCTCTGCTACACCACTCATAGGTTCCTATAGAAGTGGGCTTTGCAAACTTTATGGTCAGAGATCAAAATGTGATTTCTGGGTGAGGCTAAAAGTCCCAGAACCCTGGGGATGAGCAAATCTTTTTATTATATTTGTTTACAACTCACAAGCAAAGCAAAAATGATGCTTGCCTGAGTTGTTTAGTAGTGGCTCAAAGCTGCTCTTATTTCTGGCAGGAAAATGCTATGAGAACTCTTAACTTTCTAAGAAATTTGAACTTAAAATTGACCACCATTTTTAATCCTCAACATATAAAAGTGTAGTGCTTTGCAAAAAAAAAGAAGAGAACATAAATAAGTAAATAAATTGAACTTAAAGAGCAGCAAGACCAAGTAATAGCTAAACAACTGAGGTAAACCAAGAAATAAATAAGTTAAGAACAGCTTACGTGAGTTGTATATTTCTTTAAACAGGACATATTATTTAGTAAATTCCATTTTTATCTTCAATAATTCCATGCACTACAAAATAAACGCCAATGCCTTCTGCACATAAAAGTGGCAAAGACAGTGGATAGATGGTTTAAAAATTAACCCCAGTTCATTAGGAATTTAATAATTTTGTAAAGCTCCCCAAAACACCCATCACTTATCCCTAAGGATTTTGTTATAAAAGTTTTACATGAAAGGAATGAAAAAAGTTATTCTCATAAAACACAAACTCTCTACACAATGTAACGTGATCCACAGTTGTTTAATAAATCTATTATAATTTGCAGACAAACAACAGTAACAAGTACGAGGGTTTTCTTTTCCCTTGTCCTCTTATTTCTTCAAAGTTTCAGGACGTTGTTCTTTGCTCAGGTAACCAACACACGGTTAACTCTGTGTCACAAAGCCGTTGTAATGTTTCAGCATTTTTATGTCAAATTCCACGATTCAGCTCGGTTTCTGCACCGTCAGCTGGGTTTGGATTGACATGCTGTTCAGAGCGGACCCAGACCAAAGTCTTGACTTTGAGAAATGCTGCAATAGAGCAACTCCAACAACCTGTCAGTGATAAAGTTACATACCTGATGTGCTTGAGTAACACAGGCCAAAGAGCATCTATCTTGTTTACTTTAAATTTCCTCTATTTTGCCTCAGGTTTTGGTTTCCTGACTTTTGAAAAAAAAAAAAAAAAAAATATGTACTGCTTTTTATTTTCAGGTAGGGAATATGTGCTGTAGTCAGACTACGTACATGTGAAAGCAATGAGACATCACAAGCCAGTTTTATCTGCCTCTGCTGATTCTGTGACATTTAAAGAGGTGGGAAAGGAAAGCTGCTACTGTCTTATTAAAAGAAAACAGAACTCCCATAATCTTAAGCAACCTTAAGCATAAGGCAATGATCAAGAGCAATGTGCATTTAGCATAAATATGCTTTTTTACCTGCTTCTACTTATAGTTCTACAATACAAAAAGTCTCTTTCCTTGGAAGGATTTTCAGTTTAAGTTTTAGCTTTTACATCACACTTTTTTTTCTTAAGAGGCTTTTAAAAATTCATATCCTTGATTTCCTTCTATTGACAAAATATTAAGATATTTCATCTACAAGAAGAGCTACTAACTTGACTGTATGAAAATAAGTCAGCTTTGTTCTGAACATGGTAGCTGCAAGTACTTGTGGGAGTTATCAATGTCCCTTTAATGGTTGACTGTTTTGTGTCTTAAATGCTAAAGTAATTTAATCAAAAAGGAACACTGTGACTCATTTTCATAATATCTTGACAATTTAAAAAGCTTTTACTGTGTCTCTCACTTGGATCCGTCAGGGTCATTTCATTTAACTTGAACTGTTTCGACCTAGAAACAGTTATGCAGCTTAATAATCATCCTGATTCTTGTTTTCAATAGCTTATGATTCTGAAGTAATTGGAAATGGTTTCTTAGCAAAAATAGACATTTGTGATGTTAAAAGATCATTATCGGCAAATTTAAATAGAAGTGCTAATAAAAGTATTCATTGAATGTTTTTTGTTTTTTTTCCCAGCCAATCACAAAGCTCGATCAATCAATTGTCACTATTACTACATTTGGGCATTGTCTGATATAGGCACAGTGCATAATCTCAAAAGTGTGGAGAGCAATCCCATGAATGCAATGATATTAATATTTGACTAATATGGATGCAGTCTTACAACCTTAACGTACTTTAACAAAATTTTATGTCACAGATCATCACGACGTCATTCATAACTGTGAATTGGTTTAAAATGTTTAACACTGAGAAGCCAGAAATCTCTGGAGAATAGCTCAAACTCAGTCAGAGAGTGTTAGAAGAGGAATTTGTAAGGCTTCTCTATAAGAATCAGGTCTGGACTTCGACTGGGCCATTTTAACACCCATAAATGCTTTGATGTAAATCATTTCCTTGTAGCTGTGGTTGTGTGCGCAGGGTTGCTGTCCTTTTGGAGGAAAACCTGCGACAAAGATCTCGAGCCTTTTGTGGCATCTGCCATAAACTTCCAGTGCAGTTCCCACAGACAAGCCTCCCCTCAACGTGATGCAGCTACCAAAATGCATTCACTTAAAGGAACAACGTGTTCATTGAGGCTATGCAGCTTTTGTTTTCCACAACGCAGTGACATAAAAGTTTGATTTTGGTCTAACCTCGCAAGAACACCTCCATCCAAATGTTTGTTCTGTCTTCCACATATTAAGGATTTCATTCAACAATGACTTTCTTCTTGCCACTCTTTCATAAAGGTTAGATTTCTCGGTTGTTGTTCCATCTCAAGCTGTGGAGATGGGATGTGGGAGCCGCCATATTGTGCCGCATTCTTTCTATGTTGGATAATTGATTGAACCGCGCTTTGCATGATGTACTTGGGAAATGTTTTGTAACCAAACCCTGGTTTATAGAACTGCATCCCGATTCAGTCTTTCGTCTGATTTGGTCTTCATGATGCTGTATGTTCACTAAACCTCTGAAGCCAAACGTTATAGGAGTATGAATACTTTTGTTTGAGTTTTTGGTTTTTAAATGTAGTGTACCATATAGTGCTTTCAAGTCAAGTTAGACAGGGAGAAGAATAAAAATGTATGTAGTGAAGACTGTTCTTTCACTGCCTGTGTGTGTACCCTCAAACTCTAACAAATCACATTTCAGGCATTTTTTATGTATTAATATTCCCCAGAACAGATTTATAAAAAATATTAAAATATTTTTTCACCACATCTCCATTGTTTCTACTGTCACATCATATCCTGTTATTTAACAGCAGCACACTAGTTGTTAGCGGGAAACAAAGGCAGCGCACACTGCTATGCCACTCATTCACTTCATCAGCAAGAGAATCTCCATTTACCGACAGCAGAAATAATGAGGTTATTAGAAAATTTATCTTGGTGGAATTGCAGCAACTCAGTTCCATTACAGTCTAATTGTTAAGAAACTTGCATATAAATGTAGATTAAATTTTGCCGTTCTATGATGTGGTTCAGTGCAGATAAAAAGACTTGGGTAGAAAATAAGGCATGGAAAGGTAGGCTCGCTTGACTTTGCTAATCAGTTTGAGCTTTTACTTTCTTAAGAGAGATGAGAACAGGACAAAGAGATTAGGGGTCAGAAGAAATGAAGAGCAAAATGAGAAAACCTGGAGAGGAGGGACTGAAAAGAGGAATGGTGGAAATAACAGAGAGGCTGAGCAAAACAAGAGCATGGCCACAGCTGATAATGGCTATCAGCAGCCAACACGCTCCGCAAAACAAACCAGCGTGAAGATAAAGGCTGCAGGAATCTTTGTTCCATCCATAAGAGTACAAATTCCCGCTCTCACACACACATTCACCTTGGTAGGTATGCTTGAACTGCACATACACACACACACAGATCCCACCTTATCTCTATCATTAATCTGCAGTGTCCTCAGTGCTCAGTCACTGGAAACACCTGAAGACCGAGAGCGATGATGTGAGCGGCTCCTGGGCTCCCTCTGGTCACACTTTTCCTTACTTACCAATCAAATCTTGGACACACACTTGTATGCGCAGTGATGGATGGAGTGTACTGAGGTGCGCGGGATGGATTGTGCTCCTCTGACAGATAAAACTGGGAACAAGAGTGGGACGACAAAGAAAGCAAAGCCGTTTGATTCATCTGCCCGTCATCGCTCGCTATTCTCTCCTGTCCAGCCTTTGTTATGATTTTAGCTGGATTTTGGCTTCCTCCTCCTTCCATGGCTTCCATCATATTGTTTGTCACATTTCTGCTTCCACTGTCTTTGAACGTTTGCCTCTCTTCCTCATTTGGCTCACCTTTCCTCTTCATGGATACGTACCTGCTCAGCTTCTTCTCATTTTCTCTCCCTCCTGTCTTCTCACATCTTCACAGCAACTTTCTAGTCTGCAGATGGCAGTTTAGATAACACACACACATACACACGATTTCTCCCTCCATCTCCCTCCGTCAGTCTCCAGTGCATCGTTTAATTCTGCTCCTCATCTCCTCGGCATCCTCAAGGCACAACGGGGGACGCTCTTATCTGCTGCAGTGGAACAAACATCTGACATCCCACCTCCCCGGTTCAATAGTGGGTGACACATGCAGGAATGTATAAGCTGAAAATACATGCACAAAGTCCCCAGAGAAAATCAATCAGAAAAAAAACAACAACAAAAAAAAAACAACACAGAAGATCCTGGTGGCATCTGCACATCGTAGCCTGATCTTTCTTCCTATGCCTGAATATTTTACTCTCCACAGTAAAAGATCACAAATAAATGAAAATTTCCAGATATTTGTAATTCTACCACATATATAGTCACTCTATAAGCTGAAAGTGAGCAATGTGTCAATGTGTTGCTCTGCTCGAATCCAGTGGCATATACAATACAGTGTTGGCTCTCATCCTTCATGTAACCTCATTTAGATGTGTTTTAAGTGCAAACTGCGGGGCCTTTGAAGTCAGGACAAAAGCAGGCTGCTTAAAAAAATGCATTCCTATTTTCTTTCTACAGGCAAATCTGTCTGTCTTTCTCTTTCTCTCTGCGACTCTTAAACATTATTCTTCTGATCCTGCCCTTCTCCTTGCACTTGCCTTTTCTCTTTTTTAAATCACACTGCTGGAAGGATAAAGACAGAGAGCAGAAGATGGCGCGTTGACTCAGTGAAAAGAAATAAGACATTTCTTACAGCACCAGAAATGCAGTCGTGTTATACTGTTTCTGATAGAGGCCTGTCTACATTTAAGACAGCAAGACTGAGGAAAAACAATGGAAACATACATAAAAACATAAATATAAAGTGTATAACATAACCTAATAGCTTTTACAACAATTAATTGTATTGTTGCGAATGGTTAGTTTCATACAAATGTATTTACTCTGGACACCCAGTAGAAATGTAGTCTTTTATAACAATGTATTAAAGAAGATGAATTCTGACAAGGCTATTAAAATGATATGAGGGAGAATCTTCCTTCAGTTCAGGAAGCTAAGGTTCTTATTTTAGAATTACTCTGACCATTAAACAGACACGGTTAAGGACACCTATAAGAAAATTGGATATATTACCTTATTAAAAGAAAAAAGGGAATGACATTGGATGCTTTCTTCACATTTACCCTGCCTCTTATGGCTGATGTTGACAGGACTGTGAGTTTGCCAAGCGGCTACAGAGGTAGTGATGAGCAGATGGTTAAACTAACCTGCCAAAAATCTCTTGAAAGTCATTCAACAAAATGTGGTAGAGCAGCAGACCGTCTGGCACGACAGGATATACACGGACGGCAAAGACGGTTGCTTTAGTCAGCACATCAAATCATTTTAAAATTGCTTAAGGTTCTGTAATAAACACATCTATGATGAGGCAAAAATATTCCCTAATGTTGGCTGCATAAACAAAATAACTAAAGCAGCACCAGTGGAACCAAATACTTCCAGTGTGGTATTACTTATTCAAAAGAAAAAAAAAAAACATTTAAGTTATCCTTATAAGGTGTGCTGTAGTGGCGCAGGGGTTAAGCACAACCCACATATGGAGGCTTTAGTCCTCGACGCGGCTGTAGCAGGTTTGATTGCCAGCCTTGGCGACCTTTGCTGCATGTCTTCCCCCTTCTCTCATTGCCCACTTTCCTGTCGATTAACTATCAAATAATGGCCACTAGAGCAAAAAAAAATCTTAAAGAAAAAAAAAAAGTTATCTTTATAATTACCAACTCATCAAAAAACCTTTGCAAAGAGAAGTTATCATTCTGTTAACTTTTAGCAGAGAAACTGAAGAACGGTGGCTTAAGAATGGATGCTAAAATTGAAAAACAAATAAAATTTCAATAAATCAGAATGCACATTAGTCTCTAATAATCCATATGCTGATGTAGTGGCCGTGCTTCATAGTCCGCTTACCGCCACTCGGAAGCCGGATAAAGTTTATTTGTTTTCCTGTCAGAGAAACCATAGATAATTGTGTTTGTCATCGGATTCATAGGAGACAGAAACCTCTGATGCACACAGAGTAATTATTAGAAAACCATGATGTGGTTATAAAGTGAAATCTGCTTGAAAGGTTTTATGGCCCTTTCGTTTTTTGCTGATGAACAATTAAAAATGGGTTTGTCCAAATCCGTCTCTGTCTCCACTGTAAGGGGGCAGGTGTTGTTCCTCTTCCTCCTGTTATGCATCTGTCGAGGAAGGCTCTCAGGGAGGAGCTGGTATTTTAAGTGTGGCCGTCTGCTGTGCCTTTCGTCTTGCCCCTGAGCACCTCAAAGCTGTTTAAATTTGATACCTTCATATCAGTTCACCAAACTGAATTGACTTTAGTGAGGAGTGAAGACAAGTGACCCACATTTGTGACACACTTAGCTGCTCAAGCGGAAATGGAGCCGCGCTCGGAAAAGAGGGGCATCCAAAAGAAAAAATAATATAGAGATGGACAACAGTGTTATTGACAGACATAATTACTATGTCAACCAACACTGAACCGAAACGTCAAATCTTACAGAGCAGGCGTAAGTAAGAACTTTTGCGCATTTTATGAAAGTACAACCACTAGCTCCAATGTATAAATACAGTTATGTGCAACAGGTTTCAAAAGTCAATCTGTGTTTAATTTAAAGGGAAAGCTAAATAAAATTCACCGAAGTTTGAAGTGTAACATGACAAAATGTGAAAATGTTCAAGGGCTTTGATTACTTCTGCGAGATGATGTATGACTTCAATGTTCTTTAGTACAAAGCCTAGTACTGTAAAGCACATTTAATTATTTTAAATAAATTTGGTAATATATCAAGGTTTGTAGATGCTATATTCCCCCGTGGCATTAAATGCAAAAAAGAGGATTCTGGCAAGTTATTCAGCATTTTAAAAATGAGAAACTGCATATATATGATTTTATTGAATTTTTCTTCAAATGGAAACAGCAGATGTGTGTAGTGAGAGGACATTATGGCCTCATTTGTTATCTGTGGTTTTCTGTTCTAGCAATCCAATTGACCACTCTAGGTCTTTGCAATGCAGTTAAAACCTCTTTTCCTTGTTGCTCATTAGCGCAATTGGTCATTCCTTTATGTGCAGGAAGCCCTGAAGATTGTTCAAAAGCAAAAAGCCTGTAATTGCCTTATTAACAAATTGGGACTTGAGTGTAAGCCATCAATTGTACTGATGCCTCCAGCAGAATGAATTCACTGAGGCCTTGCAACGAATGTGGAAAAGCATGTCTTACGCATCAGTTAAGAGTGGAAAACATTAGAAAAGAGAAGGGCAAAGAGGCTAAACAACAATAGCACCAAGGGTAACGAATCAGTGCAGTGTGATCATCTGCACGCCAAATAGGACAGCGAGAATAAAGTGAAACTCAGAAAGGCTAAACATGTTCATTGAAAATTATTTAAGACTTTTTTCATTTTACGGATGAAGCTTTTGAACTTAATGAAATCTTCATGTTGACTAACAAGACACTTTATCAGTCTCATTTTGCTCACATAATAAGGTTTACTCTGTCCCTTGTAAATCAACAAAAGGGACATTTTGTCATTAAGGAAGGAAGTAGTTTCCTAAATGAAAACCACTGGGCCCCTAGAAGTGAAAATAAAAATAGAAGTCAGACAAAAATGCAAAAATGCTGCTCACTTCTTCACAACTATTACTTATTCTACCCAATATATAGTTACTCTATTTAATATCAGATTGCCCATTATTCAAGTTTAATTAATTTTGAATTTTTTTCCTCCATTTTAACGCCGAAACAAACAAGGAAGTTATTGTAAATCCCCAATGATTTACAAAAAAAGCATCTTCAATTTAATCAGAACAAAATTACACAAAATTGTAGTTTCCAATTTAAGACTTTGATATGAGACATAAATGTGATTTTGCTGATGCGACAGGACACAGACGATACAGAATATTAAAGTCAGCTGTAAACATTCCCTATAATGTGTTAAGCAATTCCTGCCACTGATTATCCTCTGTTGGATGTGTCCCTGCTTGAATCCACCTGATTTAAAATGTTTGGTCATTAGCAGACTCCTGCAGTGCTTAGTGACAAAATGCAAGAATAATGCAACCATTTACATCTGGAGTATTTAAGCATAAACAGATCTAAAGCACGTACGTAGGTCGGACTCCTATGATTGGTTTACTCTCGTTAAATAAAACATCTGCGCAAAATTATTGCAAATCTATGTTTTTGATTTACTAAACCATGGAACCCGCTGCTAGAGTGTCTGAGGTTTTGTCTCCTAGACATTGATGAGGTCTGTGGAAAAGAGTCTTAAAAAATAAAACAGTTTGAACTATATCGACAAACTCAACTGACCAAAAGCTCATTTTCCATCCCCACAAGAGAATGAAGGGAACTATTCTTTGGGAGGGACTGGTATCTTCAGGGATATCTAGATTATTTTCAAGCAAATATCCATCCATCTGATGATTTTACCGTGTTCAAAACCCCATCAGAAAAAGCTTGTGGGTCACAACACTCACGTTCACTCCTCTGGTCAAATGCTGTTCCCAAAAGTCATTTAAGCGAGTGATGAGACAAAAAGATAAATGAAGATAAAACACAGAAACAGCTCGTGAAGGGGTACACAATAGATCACAAAAATATCATCATCGCAATGTCAGTGTGCACAGTATTCATATTGCAAAGGACTGTTTTGATGGCTAATAAATTCAAAGTGTTATGGACTTGGATTTTTCATGCTAATGTAATATTTAGCCAGGTGGGAAGACTCATACAGACACTTGAGTCATCTGAAGATGCGCCCAGATTAATGTGCAACACCATTTATAGAAACTCTGGAATTTTACATGCATTAGTGTTGCATCTAAACGCTCCTAAAAATTGGGTTTCTTCTTCTTTATTATATCCTTCAAGTAGCACAAAGACAAAAAACAGCAAAATTATTTATACTGGTATGAAACAGTAGAATTTCCCCAAGGCTTCCTGCAGAAGAAGTGTGGATAATTTAAAGTATAAGGTTCTGACGACAATACTCCTTCAATTCAATTTTTCATATTTTTCCCTGTGACAGCGCAGATGAAAAACTGAGGGGAAAAAAAAGAATGGAAGAAATTAATTACTGAGACGGAAGTGTGGTCCACACTGCATAGTTTCAATTACAACAAAGGAAAACCGAATTGCGTAACAAAACGGGGAACATTTGCTTCTCTGCTTAGTTTAAAACCCGTGAAGAAAAAGGGAAAGAACATTGATACTTGCTTTAATTGAAAAATGAGCAGGATACGCATTTAAAGTTTCCTTTTAAGTTTTAAGAGCCACTTTAACACAAAAACAAACTGATGAGCAACGGAAGCCATTAAAGGTCTCCATCAAAGCGTCAGATAAGAGAGAATGGAAGTTTGATCTGGGCTTTAAAGTCTTTCCACTGAATGCTTTAATTTGAAAGGGCTCTCAGAGGAAAGCAGCCACCTGGTTTGGAGCAGGGATGGCAGTAAAATCCTTGCCGGGAGGGGGGTGTTACGAAAAACAAGCTGTTGGATTGTCATGGCAACTGGGCTTGGTTATTGCTTTAAGTAGATAGGAGGAGAAGGACAATGGAACAATTAAACCTTACAGGATTCTTGTATCTTTTAGCTAAATGCATTGAGACGTAGGGCTGCATAATATATTTAAAACATATCGTCATCACAATGTCAGTGTGTGCAGTAATCATATTGGAAAGGACAGTTGCTTGCAGGGACACAGAGACAGACAACCATGCACACACACTCCTAGGGAAAATTTAGAGACCAATTAACCTGACAGTCATGTTTTTGGACTGTGGGAGGAAGCCGGAGTACCCGGAGAGAACCCATGCATGCACAGGGAGAACATGCAAACTCCTTGCAGAAAGACCCCGGGCTGGGAATCGAACCCAGAACCTTCTTGCTGCAAGGCAACAGCTCAACCAACTGCACCACAGCCCACAGACTAACCATTAATGAGTAATTTAATCTTAGTATAAATCCAGAGAAGGCCTCAGAGGTTTGTAAGAAAACAATGAAGACCAAGAAATGCATCAGACATGTCAGGGTCTTCAGTACACACTTTTCCAGGCTCAGCTGTGTAATTCGCTGAGTGAGAGAGCGGTACACTCTGAATGGGTCATTGCAGGGCAACACAGAACAAAAGACCCAGCGTCCACACACAAACCTGAAAATCCTTCTCCATTTCTGAGGTGCAGATCACACAGATCCCTATATTTACAATACATCTACATGTGCTTTGCATCATGCCTTCAGACATAGCTTGAAGACAAGTTGAAATATCAGATAAGGATTAGCGTGAGACTTTTTCAGGAAAAATTTAACAGCTCCAGAAATTTAAGTTATTATTTATAACTACTCCTGTATTTATAATATTAGCTGGGTTAAACCTGTAAGACAACAGCCGCAGACGGACAATAAAGCAAAGAGGAAGCAAAGAGGAAACAACCCCGCACAGGCTGACGTTGACAGGTAATGTAGGGCTCTGCTCACAGATCAGTTCTGTCTCTGCCATGCAAATTTATAATCAACAGCGACAGGAGCAGCTTGGGCTCCGTTGCACATTTAAATCTATTCAAATCAAGCTTGGTTTGGGGAATTTTTTTTTTCAGTGTGAAAGGTACAAACTTGGGCACAGCTATTACATGGATGTGGTTTGAAAGTTTATGTTGGTTTAATTTATTTACTTTCTACAGGGTTTCTAGAACCCTGTAGGCTATAAACGTAAGTAGTTGTATTCCTTTAACACTGTATTCACACAACCAAACAAGTTTGCTTAAGTGTTGGCAAATATTTTACAGTTTTTAATAAAAGCTGATGTGGTAATCAGCTTTTATTAGACAATAATAAGAAACTAAAACAAAAAAATAGACAGAAAGAGTGGAACAGAAATAGACAAAAAGAAAGTGTATCAGACCTGATTCAATTTACCGTAATCACTTTTAACCATGCATTTCAGGGAGCAAGATCAAAAAGTCCTTACAGTGCAAACAGTGAGGCATCCTTATTTTATGTTACAAGAGAGGATTTTCTACAGATACAGATGCTATAATCCAGAAAAGACATGGTTTATGAGAGTTGTTTGCATCTGAATCAAGTCATACTTTCTCATTTAATTCTTTATTTTCCATTCCCTTCCTTGCCTCACAGTGGGCTTTTCTGTCATTATAGAGCATCAGTTTTTAGCAGACAAAGTCAAACTGCAATCTTTGTGAAGAGAGATGGCTGACATGAATCCACATACCAGAGATTATGCATGAATAAGTGGTGAAAAATAGGCCAGTGTAAATGTTATAAATACCTGGACTCATGAGATATTGAGAGGATTAATCAACCTCTTCATTCTTCTGTCGTTTTTAAACAAGCAGCCAAATACGTTATGCCTGATTAGACTAACACAAGCTGTTGTCTTACAACAAACAGGCCTCTAATCCAGAAATATGATCTATTTATGTAATAAACCTGTAAAATGGCTTGGCTGATTTAATTTTAGGAGTCTAATTTTGTTTGTCTGGAAAAGGGTTGATTTTTATTATGCACGACAAGAAGGAAGGTTTCTCCTGCAGCTTGTGCTTTACAGCTACAGGTTATTGTGATGGAGAATTTCTGGACCAATTCAGACCCCACATGGAAATGCCTAATATGAAAGTCAAAATATTCTTTTTGTTCCATCTCACCTTTTAAATCCCTAATTATCAACACTAAACTCCATAAATGTTAGAGGCAAAAACAATATCAGTAATTTCAAGTTGGGAGATAGCAGATTCCTGTTGTTACTTGGATTCGGTGTCTTACTGTTGGTGCTGTTCTTTGCTGCCAAGTCTGAGCTGCTTGACTGCTGCAACACCTTTGTTTCTGTTACCGTGGCAGACTCTGCTGAAGCTTTGGGAATCACATTGAACAACTTTGGCAATGGGAACCGTTTAATCAGCCAAAGGACTCTAAGATGGCACAGAAAAAAAGACTCCCTTATGCAGCTGCAGCAAAAGGTTTTGCGAACAAACTCTCGTCCTTCTCTAGAGTGTTTCTGTGTGGCTGCCTGTTTGAGCATGTATTGTTCAACAACCCAATAGAGGAGAAAGCTCCTAATCTGCATCCAGGGAGAAGTTGTGATGCAAACAAAGCTTGCTTGAGGCACTCAGGAAGTGTTCGGTCTAAAACATTTGATAATGTTTTCCTGCTTTTGATTCTGCATTTTTCAAAATGGCTTCTCACTCATCACAGCCAGCAATATGACGAGCTATCTCAATATACAGCTCTTCACTGCAAAGACATTAAATGACATTTTTTTAGAATGTCTCTGTTCAGAAAACTAAACCCAACACTAAACTTCAAGACATAAAATCTTAATCTTACACTTATTTTTTTTTTTTTAAGTTCAAGATTGAATACTTTTCATCCAGCATTGGGTGTAAGTATCGTCTCAGTTTGTAAACGCAGCAACTCGATGGACAGCTTGTTACTTAATGTTTGGGTGTGGTTAATATCAACTACGCAACAGCAAAATAATAATGTCATCACAAACAAGGAAAAAAACAACCACAGCCTGTTATTTCAAATAATATAACTACAAGCTTTAGTAACTAATTACTGAGCTACAAAAGACAGAGGAGGATTTAAATGTAGTCCTGGTAGCTTTAAACTACCTGATCCAGTCATTCTGAAAATAAAATGTCAGACTAACCGACGTCACCAAAATGTGAAATATGATAACGTTTCTTATCCATGAGCTTTGTCATATTCATTTCCCTAATATTTCTCATCCACACTCACTCCCTTTCACTCACGACCGATACAGGTGAAATATGGCCTTTGTGTGCCCAGCTATAACTTGGCAGAGGCCGCAATTCACTTTCAGTCGATTGGCTGCAGATTTATACCTTGTCTCTCCACCCCATATAGTTGCTGACGGAGGTGGAGGAGCAGCAGCCTCTGTAATCACGGAAAATTGCTGTGTGGGTAAAAAACAGACGTGTGAGCTCTGCTATGACAGAGCTGGGAGGAAAAGGTGTGTGGTTTTGTTCAAGTGTGCATTAAAGGGCTGGACTCTTGCTGTGCATTAGCTCAATTGGAGCTTCATTCAAGAGTCGGCCGTCGCATACCAGCTGCCAACTGCGTAAGTCTGGTTTTGGCCCGGGGTGGCCTGTGCTTCACCTCTGAACATCATTCAGTGCCATACGCCGAGTGCTTGTCAAGGGAACGTCCTGAAATTGGCACACTCCCGAAACATAAATCTCCCGAGAGAAAGTGTTTAACCTTTTGTTACAACCACAGCCTGCTTAGCGGGATATACACAGTCGCATACACGCGCGCGTACACACACACACACACACACACACGTAGACGGAAACAATGATATCAGTTTCCAAGTGGCAATGTTCCTCAGAATATGAGCGGGCGACGAGAGAGAGAATGTGACATTTCCAAGGTGTATGCTGTCACAAGGCAACCATGGCAACTAAACTAAAAGGGTGTTAATTTAACTGAGTCACTCCACCTCTCGGTGTTGTACTGCTCCATTGCTCCTCCCACTAAAAGCAGCGACAACCACGAGACGTACGAGTGTATTTTTAACCTGTGCAGCCACCTGTTCGTGCCTGACATTACCACAGCATGATTCCAAACAAGTGGAGGACTTCGGGTTTACAGCAGCCTCCGTCAAGTGTTAAGCTAAATATAAGTGTCCATCTTTAAAATGGTGCGTATAAATGTGGTCATCTGAGCTGAATCAGAATATCTAAGAAAAGACTTCCTCTTGTTACCATGACTGTAACTGCAACAAAGTAATAAAACAATAAAAGAAATCGAATGCAGCTTCAAATGCAGATAAAAATAAAGTGCAAGGATGTTCTTTGCAAATTTTCGCTGGTTTTGGCTTTATCCACCTTTTAGAGCAGCACAATAAATCAAACTAAAATCCTCGTCACAATGGCAATGTGTGCAACATCAAAGACACAAAAGACAATGCTGATGCAATTTGTGGCACATCAACATATTGTGAACACCACGCATTTACATTTTATATGGTGATAATATATTTGGCCAGATGAATGGATTTGGCCAAGATGTCATCCAACATAGAAAATAGCAACTTCTGGATAGTGCTGGCTGAGAAGGTAAAAAAAAAAAATGCAATCTATTATCTTCTCTAGGTAAAAACCTTTTTTTTCAGTCACAGAAGCAGAAAGGCCAAAACATGGGAGGAAGTATTTTATTAAGTTCTTAACACTGGCCCCCAAAATATTCCTGTTCCTGGTTTTCCAACTTAAAACGACTTCTTTATAAGGAAAAAAAAAATCATGAGTTTTATTAATAACTGAGAAAACTATTATCTGTGAATACACACAAAGCTGTTAATACATTCCTTATGTGTGATGGGACATCATCTATTTGTTTTTTCCACTTGTGAATTTGTGAAAAATGTTTACTGAAGCCAGTCTTTCAAAAGAAGAAAGAGAACCTGCAGAAACTAGAAAGAAGCTGTCCGGATGAACTATGAACCAAAACACATGCAAACGTGGGAAATTTATTGCAGCAATAATTTACATAGCCGTGTCCTGAGTGAGAATGTAGCAGTGTGAAGCATAACAACACAGCTAGCACCTCTAAACAGTTTACACCTGTTACCAAGCAGAGAAAGTGAAACACCTTGGAGCTACACCAGACTGCTGCATTTGAATTCTCCGCAACAGAACCAGCTTTGTCAGAGGTTTTGCTTTGGCAAGAGTCCAATAGCGAAGGGAGGGACGTGAAAAATCAAATTAAGCTTAT
This sequence comes from Poecilia latipinna, assembly GCF_001443285.1. Classification (NCBI taxonomy): domain Eukaryota; kingdom Metazoa; phylum Chordata; class Actinopteri; order Cyprinodontiformes; family Poeciliidae; genus Poecilia; species Poecilia latipinna. Next base: position 329,159 of record NW_015112807.1, on the reverse strand, counting down.
CATTAGATCCAGGCTCTTTAAGCTCATGTGGTGAGTTGCTGCCATTGACAGGTTACATACATTTCCTTTACAGTTCCCTGAAAAGTCACATAATGGCTGGATAAATGTGTGTTTTTACACTTCGACAGGATTTACCACAGGACGCTTGAATACCACAGTACTAGAGAGAAAAAAAGAAACGCTGAAGATCAGAGACGGGAAAAGACGTAACAAAAATGAAGAAATATTTAACACCTATTGCAAATCTATTTCACGATCAGTATTATCAGGAACATGTTGTATAAAAACTGAAAAGTGAATCTAAAGTTCCTTTCTTGCGCAAGTGGGTGAAGGTATGATGCTGTCGTCTGGTACAATTGCAGCTCCAACACAGTTATATAATATATTATTTAAAATCAATCCGCAAACAATCATGTTTTCAGAGCTGTGTTTTTTTTTCTTGTTTTTGTTTAATGAAAAGTTTAGATTAATAACTCATTTAGATTGCCACACCTGTTAATCATGGAAGGACTCAATTACTGTGAGACCATAGTAACAGAAATATTATTCTTTTTTTTTTGTTTAAAATCTTGTGGTTACATCAGAAAACCATGTGCTAAATTGTTCTAACAGGGTCAACAAAGCCTTGTTCTGGCAAGTGTCCATTACTAATATTCCATGCTTCATTAATATATTCATTAACTAAAAAGGGGTTTTCTCTCACAGGACGGAACAAGTATTCAAATATTTAAACAACTCTGTAGTTTGGGAATGGGACTTTTTTTTCCTGCCAAACTGGTTGTAGTACTGGTTTAGAAAAGTAACAATCAAACATTCACTTGCATTGATGTATTAATCTACCAATCAGGATTTTAAACAACCTTCAAAACCACTGACTAGGTCCTCAAATCTAGGATTGAGGATCCCACGTATGACTGCAAATCAAACTAAATGACAAAAGTAATAGCAGCAGCCCATATTCTAAGTGTTAGAATGGGTGAAGCATAGTACCTACATTACTTACGTTGTCTATTTAATTAAGTCATGACCACTAGAAGAAAGATTTTTAGTGACAAAATGGTCTAGCACCAAGCTGGTTATCTAGCAGTGGGAAACTTTTTTTTTTTTCACACTCTAGCATCAGGTTTGGTTTAGCACTGGAACCACTTTGCTTGCCCCAAATGAGTGCTGCTTCAAGAAGTTCATTACACAGTAAAACATTAAGTACAGGAAATGCCTAAATCCATCAGCGGTAATGACAGTTTAAAAGTCAGCGCAGTTGGCACACTGAGTACAGTTCTGCTTTGCTTCTGAAGAATCCAAGGAATGCTTTTACTCTGCAGGCCACCACAAACACCCGTAACAACTGGACAAAGCATTACAGCTTGCTCAAATCGGTCTGCTGCACAGATGTCTAATACCATAATGAATAAATGTTAGCAAAACACACGGGACAAGACATCTTCACAAATGCATACAAACACACAGTGGCGCAAAGCAAGATAGTGGATGCCTTTCTTTATGCCCTAATAGAGTTTTGCCTAGGCTTTGCTTGGTATCAGCTTGAGTTATTATGTGCGAGCTGCAGGATTGTTCTCAGTGCTGGGAGACAGAGCAGACATCCACATCCATAAATACACACAAGCAGATCCAGACACATTGATGCAAAAGCCTCATCATTCCAACTCCCTGCCTCATAATGGAGGGACAGGAAATAATAGTGAACTAATGCCAACCTGTCCCAGACTCTCAATTTTCTTAGCGAGTAACACTCACAGTTTATCTCTCACTTGCTCTCTTCCCTTGTTAATTGCTTAATAGAACCGTTCACTTTCCCTGCAGACACTGCCTCTTTTTCCACAGACAGTGTATTATTTACATTAGGCTGGCAACTTAATCACATCCTTAGCCTGTTACAAAGCAGGAGTTGGAAGACTCCTTGTGTGCCGAGGTTAAGTCTCGGTCAGCACTCCTGTCTGTGCTCTGCCATCACAGCAGTAAAATATGCTCATCTAGGAAAGCATCAAATCAATTCTTGCTATTAATTAGTCTCCGCCAGACTAACACTGCTGATAAAGTTCTACACATAAATAGAACAGGAACACATTATGTCTATCAAGCTGTTTGGAGGCGTTGGACAAGCAGATCTATGTTCAAATCACTAAAGTCCCTGAGCTCAACAGCTGTACTGCATATCCAAATAAACAGAACAAACTGGAAGTAGTGCAAATTATGCCCACTTTTACCAAAGTAAGCTAGGAGGAAGTGCTTTGTCACATCAGAGGTACTGCTAAAAAGCCCATTGAGGGACAAGTGCTGCGAATTAGCTGTTGCTATTGCACTATGACGCAGACATGGGACTGATGTTCTGTTCAGTTTGTCTATGTGTGTCTGTCCCTAGCAAATAAACTTAATAATCAACATTAGCATTATCAGACAGAGGTAATTTCACAACATTGCTCCTGGTGTCTTTCGGTAATAACTGAAGGCACAAAATAACAGAGTATTCTCACATGTGTCATGTTAAGCACTCCGGGTGAAACAGTTTTTTCAACACAGTTCTTTTACTGCTTAAGCCACACCTTCCTTTGTGGGAACGGATCAATTTGGCCAAGCACAAAATGGCAGGCAACTGGAAGGTATAACGATAGAAAGTGCAGTTCAGTCTGGATCTGTGTGTGTGTGTGTGTGTGTGTGTGTGTGTGTGTGTGTGTGTGTGTGTGTGTTTCTTTTTCAATGTAAGCACAATAAAGTTACCCTGTGTTTGTAGTAAACATAGCCCAAGAGTTTGTAACAGATCTCCAACAAATAAAAGTGTCCGACGAGATAGATTAATGAGGCCACAACGACAACAGAGGGCCACCACACAGTCCACTTTTCAGTACTGCATTCAACATAATGGCCGGACAGTGGAATAGCTGAAGTTATTGCTTGTTACAACCAGATCATGATTTTTGATTTGGTAATGTTTCAAAGAATGAAGCACACTACCATGGTACAAAAAGGTTTCTGAAATTATGGTTTCATGCTGCTGTTTTCATACAGTTGTGACGGTTTAAGGCCACAAAAAGTGCAGAAAGGACCAGTGTGTGGATTACAGTGCAACACATTTTTGTCACTCCCCCACATGTTGCTGCACGCTACCGGCCAGATGGCTGAAAGAAGAATCCTGCACTTTTCTTTCCTCACTTAAAAGACAAATATAGTTGTTTGTAAAGACTTCCCATAGCAAAAAACACCGGCACTCGTACACAAACAAAAACAACACAATTGATCACTCTTATTAAGGCAGCTTAGACCAACTGATTAAAGAGCTATTATCCACTTCTTGTTACTCTTTAAAGAGCAAAATGCTGAAAAGGTATAGACCGTCCTTCTTAACTGAAATGGTAGTTTGTCCATATGTCTTCTTATGCCTGCAATTCAAAAGAATTACACGCTTTGTACAACAGCAATGTTTTGATAAACAGCAATGATTATTACGTTAAAAATAGTTTAGCAGTAGGAGGAGAATTTGTTTCTTTATAGTTTAAAGAAAAGCAATGAAATATACTATGATGCTTACATTTTTCAGATGAAAGTTTTATAACGTCAAAGAAATATGGCGTGTCTACCTTTTTTTTAATCATTTTGTGAGAATCTCATGACAGCCACCTATTATTTAACCTGCATCATGCAAGACTACATTATAGATTGTTTGTAAGCACAAAGAGCTATCTTATTTTTGTAACCTGCAGATAAATGTTTATATTACTTCCTAACTTTGACACTTGTTCAAATTTAAGCCTGTGAGTCTGATTTTTTTTTTAAAGCAACTGCAACAACTACAATATGTTCTTCACAATTTTGCAGTTTTGCCTGTTGTCAGATTGTTAACATAGTAACAAATGCCTGTGATAGTTTGTCCTTGCATTGCATCCATCAAAGCACACACAAAGCCTTCAGACTAGCAATAACACAAAGAATACACAAGATTCCAACCTAATTGTAAGGTTTGATCATTTCACAACAGAAATGCGGAAAACAACTGTTTATGCCGCTGCTGCTGCAACAACAACTAAATGTTACATAAACCTAATAGAAGAATGTTGTTTTCTTGCAGCTTTGTAAGCATGTAGGTCAAGATTCAGACTAAAAACCCTTCGACAGACTTAAAAGCTTGGTGTTTTTACCTTGTTCTGGTCAATCCAGTACAGGAAGTAGCCTTTGGGGTCAACTGTTAGAGTCACAGGGGTCACAGTGGTGGAATCCTGTAGTAAGAAAGACAAGACATCTGGAGTCAATTAGCGTGTCACCATGTAACACTGCATCCCTCTTGTGGCTTATACGCAAGTACATATGACGGAATATTCCCTGGGGTAAACCGGTTAATTTTCCTGTCAGCATCAAAGCATACTTTTTCTCCCCCCCAACAACACTTGCATTCCAGAGTCTGAAATGACATTAAAACCTCTGTTTATGTTGCACTTTACGCACAATCCTTTTCTTATAGGGTACTTTTCAATTCATGACGAGGCACTGCCACAAATGACCAGCTCACTGGCGTGTGAGTGTAATTGCTGCGGCTGCACTCATGGCTGCAGGTTGTTTTAAAGCTGATGTTACCATTTTCCCGTCTTGCAAAAGGGGAAATGCTTTCCCACAGCTTCTATAGAAAGACGGTCCCATGTTTCACAGACACAGTTTGACCCTGAGGCGCACATGGCAACGTCAGATATTGGATGCCACTATAAAAAGAAAGAGGCTTTGCCCTTTTTTTTCTTTTTCTTTTTTTCCCCAGCATCGCATTGTGGCAGCAGTTCAGCTGAACAGCAGCATATTGCCCTCTTCAATCAGACATATCTGTGATATCAGTGAAATCAAACCATATTTGCTGCACGGAGCAACAAAATCTTCAAAGTGTCTCCATGAGGCAACTAATGAGGTCCCTAACACAGCATTTGGAGGCAGAGCTAATGGCGAGACTGTATCTGTTTGTGTGACCCCATGGCACTTAATGTTCAACATATCATGAAACCATTCGACTTGGAGCTTGTAGACCTCGGATCCAACTGTACTGTGGTGCAGAGAACAATAATAAATAATTTTATTGTGTTGAAATAAAATTGCTTCAAAAGAATAAAACATCGTAGAAAAAAAAATCACACACTTACTCCGTGACTGAGCAATACTAAGATCCATGTGGACACTGAAGAGGTTAGAGGGAAAAGCGAATACAGGAAGAAAAGAACTGAGTGAAAAGTGAATGAATGACATGTTCTGAGAAGCATTTGCTATAGGGATGCTCACTATGGCAACTCAACATTCATTTGAAATCTAATAAAGACTCGCAAGTATCAGTTTTGGTTGTGCACACATGATTGCACAATCTTTGTAGGCTTGACTGAGTGAGAAAAACCTGCATGGGGTGATAGTAGAACACCCCGCTTTATGCTAGTGCTTAGTAAGGGGCATGCAAACCTATTCATACTTTTTCTTTCATTTGTTGGTGGGTCACATCCACCAGCCCAAATAATTTGAAATTGAGGGTGATAGAAAAAAAATACAGAGAAGCAGAAAATTGTGAATTGTGGAAGATAATTATAAATAGGAAAGTGCAAATTTATATTTCTTGTTCATATGGATATATGTTTTGTGGGGCATCAGGATAAAAGAACCATCACTATTTAGATTTTCATTCTCCCGATATGCTCATTTGTGTTACTCTATTACATAAAATCTTCATAAAGTCACTGTCTGCCTTTAAGTTACTCCAACTCCACTTTTACTGATAAATAAAAATTTCCCGCACTCAATAAACACATCAGTGATTCCTAGAAAATGAATTAGTAATGAAGTGGATCAACAACTTTTAGTCAAAACGTTCGCATTTCCATTAAACCAGTTCAAGCATTTATGCAGTGGGACAGGATGTGGCATTTGATGGATTGGTTCTGATGTTAGTGGAAGGAATAAAGGATGGTTTGTGAGCTCTGGGAATCAACCTAATGATGTGAGAGCAGTCATTTTCACCAGCTTCTTAATGTCTTAACTCTCCACAGCCACCATAACAAACACATTAAGCTATTATGGGCTCTAAGTGAAGATTTTCTCTTGGGACTGAAAAGAAAAAAAAAACCCACACAGAAACTTCCAGTGGTTTGTATCATTGCGTTTCATTTTTCTAAGAAAAACCAACTGTTTGTGTGTTCCTTTTGTTTTCAACAAATGTCTATTGTTTCTGGTGAGCCAAGAATGAACATTTCCCATCTGCTTTTAGTTTAGCTTTTTTTTTTTTTCTTATTAATGTCATTTGTCTGGACAACCTTAGCAAGCTGTGGTCTTATTTTTGTCAAACAAAGGGCAGAATGAATGACAAAAGTACACACCCTGAGGTCACTGGTCCCTGCCAAGAAAGACTGTCATTATTATTATTATTATTTTTTTTTTAGCAAAGCATCTGTGCCATTAGCGCTCACCTAAGGGGGAATGTTACTGAGTAGATTTGAGTTCTGCACATTTCTGGTCTGTCTCCTAATGACATATCCTGCTACTTACACTGGATTTTAAGCTCCCTTATGCAGACAGATAAGATCTCTTTCAGAGTGCATCATACAAAAAATGGGGATGATTCCAAAGTAACCTTTTTATAGATCCAGTATGCGTGTGTGTGTGTGTGTGTGTGTGTGTGATATATATATATATATATATATATATATATATATATATATATATATATATATATATATATATATATATATATATATCTTCCACAAATCATAATGACAAATTAGGTTTTGCCTTAGCCTCCATTTATCAATAGAGGCGCAACTAGTTTTTAGCATTTGTCATTTATTGATAATCATGATCAAATGACAAATCAGATATTGATTACTGATTAGTAAATGCATCAAAGCAGTATCATGTCCTGATGACAAAAATGCTTTAAAATGTGAAAGACTTTACTAAGGGAAGTGTGGTGTTTAAAAGTTGCTAGATAAAAGAAGCTTTTTGAAATAAAACTTTTTTTTTGTAAAATGTCTTCAGTTCATTCAGGCAATGGGATAGTGTGAGTAATACTTCCAGCAGATAACAGGAAGGCTGAATTTATCACAGGAAAGTCGCTCCATTTGATCATGTTGAGCTTTCAGCTTTTGTCTGAACTGATGACAGCTTTTTGAAAGTTGTTATAGTCAACAGTTTAATTTGAAATGACTGAAACAGTTCAATAGAAATGCAAAGCGTCTGACTGACTTAGTTAAAACAAATAATATGCAACCGCCTTTCTGTGGGACTTCGGCAAACATTTAGAGGCGATCAGATTGTCCTTTCTTTCCCCAACAGTCTTGTGCTGGAGTTTTCCTCCGTTTCTCATACTGCCTGCTTTTCCATAAAATCATAGCTGCTGTTCATATATAATATTATTGTATGTGATTTCTGCACCATGAACAAATTTTACATCATTCGTGCACCTCGCGAGAAGCACAAAATTTAATTTTCGGCAAAGTAGAAGCATAGATAAGTAAAACCCACATCAGAGAAAAGCATAAATGAAAGAGGCACATCCATATCTTGTTTCTTGTGACCTACACAATTTCATGTGGGGGAAAAAAATTGGAGAGAAACCCCAAACCCAAAGCTGTTATAAAAATAATAATAATAATAATTTAATATAATTCTTCTCCACTTTCAATTCGTTATAGCTCCCCTCTCTTAATTGGGCTTCCTATTCCGCTGTGATTCTTTCCACGAAATGACACGGGAAGGAAATGGGAAGGACCTGGATGGGAGATGACCCAGAGAAAGTATCTGAGGGTATGTCTGTATTTCACAGGAAAGGCCTGGCAGGCATTTGGCTCTGGAGATACAGCTGCATGTGCCAAAGACTGCAAACACGGCCATTTGAGGAAACGACTCACACTTGACGCCCCATTTTACAACAAAGACAAAGCTGATGGAATGACCACTCTTTGGCTATTAAATTAAAGTGTTTCACAAGTCCTCTGATGATTGACAGAGTGGAATGTTTGCGAATGTGCATGATTTCCTCACTGCCGTCTGGACTGACTGTATTCGCACTTCTGCAACCCTCATCCATCTGTGCTGTGCTTGGCTCACCTGGAGTCAAATAAAATAACATGCATTTTCACCAAGAGGCTTGTGAATTTATATTTCAAGATGGCCATAAATTAAAAGAAAGATCATTTATTAAGGCCACTATAAAGTGTACAAGAACTGTGAATTAAACAAATTTCAGATTTCTTTCACTAATAATTAGAGTACCCCCACCACTTAAAGCTCATTTCCAGGTGTTGTTAGTAGAGGGGAAAATATTCCAGGAAAAGGGGAAAAACATGTTTCAAATATAAATAATCACATGCAAATCCTCACACTGTGCACAGGCCTGCACCCAGGTTGAGGAAAGAAGAGAAAAGCACAGTTATTCAAATTGGTTGTAACTGGATCACAACAAAAGTCCCTTTCAATTTCTACTTTTGATGTCAGCAACTTGAACTTCATCTGAAGAGTGGCAGCTTTGTCTGAAGTCAGTGCAAGATTAGTAGAGGTGAGTGTTCATCTATTTCTTGAGAAAGGTGATTCGGTTTGAAATTTTACTGAACTTAAGTCTTTTCATGTCAACTACAGTGCTGGTGTCCATATAAACCCATAAAAATAAAGTGAACAAGCAGAAGTAAGATGAACTGTGAAATGTCAATTTCATTGACGCACGAGCTTTGGAAAAGGCACGTGCACTCACTCGCGTGTACTCCTACAAATACTCTGCATTAAGATGTAAACAAAGCGCATGTCAGGGTGCTGCATTCTTGCAGCATTCCTAGATTAAAGCATGAAGGTAAAGCACTGAGCCCCTGTCACTGCAGTCCCCACTGCAAATACATACTCGCTATGTTGTTGCATGAGTCGCTTAAAGATTGTGTAACATACTACATTGGACCATGTGCATGCAAATAAAGCGCATAGAAATTATGCAGAGATGTCGTCATAATTAGAAATAAAAAATAAAAAATACTGCCGGTGTGTCTATCCATTACTTACATCATCCCATTTCATAAATTTGCTGCCCTTTCGGAGGCACTCCGGCACGGACACTGGTTTGAGCTGCAACGCATGAACTCCAGGCTGTGCCCCAGCCATTGACTCATCCACTCCTCTCGACGCACGGCACGGCCAGAAATGTATCTCTTCCCTCTGTTCTTCTTTTATGTCTCCACGTCTCCCTCCTTTTTTTTTTTTTTTTTTTTTTTTTTTTTTTTAATCCTCTCAAAAGCCGGGAGATGGAAACCCACTATCAGTACTGCTTGTAGTATGTCATGCCCGCAGTGGCGGCGGCGGCGGTATCGGTGGCGCGTTTCGGTTTTGGAGAGCTGGAGAGACAGGCGCAGGCGCAGCGGAGCGGAGCCACTGACTGACTGACTGAACGACTGAATGACATGCAGCTAAAAACGAGCTTCCAGAGAGAGACAGAGCAGCGGAGAAAGAGGGAGGCATCTGAATGAGTTTCACGTCTGGTTTGAAATTGGAGCTACAAGTCAATACCAAGACAGGGTCGATGCTTTAAGTGTTCTGGCGCCTCCGTGTGTCCGTGGCAGTACGATGCGCGCGCACTGGCCCCAAGCTGATAAATTAGATGTTATAGTAGCAGGTGCACACAAGGCTGACACTGTAATAACGCTATATAGTACCAGGAATATTATTCCTGTTTTGGTAGATGGCAGGATGTGCTTTTATGATGAGGACTGTCGAGGGGGAAATGAAAAATGAAAAATTTCCTCCAAATTTTCATCAAAAATTAGATAATGAAAAACTTAATTTATTTCAGTAATTCAAAAAGTCAAACTCAGATATAACATATGCATTTATCACACATGTAATGAAATGTTTCAATGAAAGCTAACAAACCCAAAATGTACTGCAGAGTGTTTGCACTTAATGCCTGGTTGGTGAACATAAGGCATAGAGGCAGTCGACCTCTGCTGAGGTGTTGGGGAAAATCGGGTTGTTTTCAGCTCGCCTACATTGTGGTCTCTGGGATTTACATCAGAGCAGATTGAAGTCTACCAAAGCACAGTGGTATCATGGTAATTAAATCAGACACAGGTACCTTGGACATCATGAGCAGGTGGCAAGTCTCCCACTAGCAGCTGCACCAACTTTGAACTTGATGAAACACGGTGGACCAACACCAGTAGGTGACAACGTTCCATCCTCTACACTCCAGACTCTCGGGCCTTTATTTAGCATGACATGCAAATTTGTCTTTATCTATAAAGATAAAGACAAATTTATCAACCCAACCTGCATGCTTTGTGCACTTTTCAATCATTTTTTCCCTTTCATTCAACTTTCCATTAATAGTTGCCACCTTCATTAGCGTAGCCCTTTGTGGTTTTGTGTCATTTGTCAACTGTCTCCTGGATAACTATGAAAGCAGAAGTTTTGCCCTTGATTATGTGGGCCATGTTATGAACATAGGTTTTCTATTTTTTACATCATTCATCAGAAAGATTGTATTTTCATCCAATATTCTGATTACGTTGGGGCTCTCATTGACTGTAACCCATCCATAATTGTCGAAATTTCAACCAAAACAAATGCTTCAAATATATCAAAAATGTACTGTGTGAAAAGGAAATACAAGAAATCCACACATTCAAAGACATTAAGACAAATAAGCCCATCAATTAAGTTCCAAATAAAAATGGGAAGGTATAGTAATGAACATGCTTTCTAAAATGTATTAGAAGGAGAACTAGCGTCGCCCTTGAGTGATTCTTGCCCAGTTTTTCACACATATTGTCTTCAGATATTTATCTTCTGTCCTCTCTGAACTTCAATTCTTCTCATAAATTTCCCAAAACATTTACAAGGATTATGTGGCTCTGGATGACTTATAGTGAATTTATTTTTCTTTCCACTTATATTTATTGGCTCCAGTGGTGCTCACTGCAATATTCCAAAGGTTTATGTATCTAGCCAAAGCCATTTGTATGCAAATCAGCTTGGGAAGGCCTTCTGTCATTGTCAGATGCTTTTTTTGGGGTCACCGTGAGAAATAATACAAAACACCATCAATTATATAGGTTTGCTAATTAAATGCAAACCTATATTTTAGCTATCTTCTATGCCTCTTTGATGCCACTTTTCAACACCTATTCCAAGAATCATTTCACTTTATTACACATTCATGTTAAAATTATTTAATATTTCTTTTCTTGTGTTGAATGCTTGGGTTTGTTACCAGTATCTGGTGTGAATTTGAGGTCAGCAGCCCCATTAGAATTATATTGACTGAGTAAAACATTACTATGTTCAAAACATTTTGAGCTGTTTTGAGTATTTTCTTAGCAGAGCTTGGCATCCTTATGATTTTTCATTCTGTATCAGCACTAAAGTGCAAGAAAATCATGCTCCCTCTTAATTGAAGAAGTCACTCTGCCCCCATTAGACATAATGCACACTGACTTTTGTTTCAGTGCCCACACACTGCTCTGAGCATCTTTATTTTTTCATGACTGACTTCTTCAAAGTTGTGCGAGTCAAGCCAGTCTAACTGCCTTCGAGACTTTTTCTTTTGGGCTGTAACTCTCTTTTTAAATAAAACATTAAAGTCCTTGAGGCTTTGCACCACCAACTGTTTTTTTCCCCCTTTCTTTTCTTTTTGCTATTTGAATAAGGAGAGAAAAAAATGACATTTTACTTCATGTATGTTGCTCTCCCTTTGTGTCGTTCTGGTCAATCACTGCCTGACTGTGAAACGGCAGCCAGTTCAGCCCTGCTGAAAACAAACTTTTTACACTAAGTCAAATCCTTCATTACCTGAATGTAAATGAATGTGACAAGACAAATCAGATACTGAAGAAAAACATCTGGACAGCAGCACAAGAAAGCAGGAGACTGATGTGGAGAGAAATGGAAGAAAGCAATGTCACGACTACGATATTCAAATGCTTTTGTACCGCAAATGATTCAGTATTCTTCCTGCATCAAAAATTGATATGGAAGATGTGTTTTCTTTTCAGCCTTGAGGTTTCAAGAAACTTTAAAATCCACTGCAGCATTCACACACAAAAAAAAAAAATCTAAAGAGAAAAACTACAAAAGACATCTAAGAAATTCCCAATGTATTAGTTCTGATTTTCACATCGACTTGAATACTTTCATTCTATTTCATCCTTTGGATTGAAGAAAAAATGTAGTCTGGGCAGTTTTTATGTATGACTTAACAAAACACTTATTTTAGACAGTGTATGTAAACATCTGGTATCCGTGGTATTTCTAATCTGCCTTTACTTCAAAATATACCTACCGTACATACTTGTCTGTTAGAAGGGAAACTTCACTAAGAAGATGTTTGCAGCCTTCAAATAGGGGAGAACAAACAAGATTTCCAACATTACAGGGCCTTCAAGCAACTCTTGCTGGTCAGGCAAAGGCCTTTACTGCCCATCCAGAACATTTGAGTGCTTTGTACAAAGCAAATCATAATTACAATTGGCAAAGACTATAGTCTGGAGCCATGAAGCATGCAGCTGAATAATGTTGTTTTCTGTAGGGCTTGTGTTAATAAAAAACTCCTTTTTGTGTGTACAAATCAGAAAGTGCTGATTTCTGACTTCTGTTTGAAGTAAAAGAAAGAAGTTTTGACTGAACAGAAGTAATTTGGAGCAAATAGAAAAGACTGATGACCATGACAAATAATATGAATGCTATTACATTTTTATAGAGTAAGTAATTTTTCAGCTTGCTTCTTATTAACCCCCCCCCCCACTGTTATGCATTTAAGTCAAGGTTCAATCTTTTAGGTTCACGTGTGTCAGATTCTCCACACTGTGAAGGCTGCAGACAGTGACTCTCCGCCTGAGCAGATCCTTGGAATAGAGAGCTAATGTGATGAGTGATTAGCTTCATATTTGGAGACAAAAAAAGATGAGCAGTGACAGTGTGCTATTGTTGCACGAACACAAAGAAGCAGGTGTTCTCAGACAAGCAGCTTTCAGCACTTTCAGTATCAATATTATCTCAGGAAGCTGCCCATTTAGCATTCCTTTAACTAATGGGGATTATAAATTCATCATGCAAACCCATCATATTACACTGATGTATGCTGCTGTCCCTTTAGATTCAAAGTATTTGGATCTATGCAAAAACAATGCAGTGTTTAATTTTCCTACAAAGCATTGCTTTCAGTACAACAACATTTCTCCATTAGCTACACTGTAAAAATCAATCAAAATAATCCATTCAACCATTTGTTATTTCTGTTGTTTCCTACAGGGGGTCGTGGAAGGGGCCTGAAGCCAATCACTGCCGACACAGAGGGAGAAGAAGAGCAGTCCCAACATAGTTTGACAGTCAACCAGGGTTGACCCAGCACCATACATGTAAGCACAATGTATGAATAATGCTTTATTTTACATTGTTTTAAGAAGAATAGACCAAAATACCTTTAACATCCAGTAAAAGACGCTTAAAAATGCTTGTTGGGCTTTGGTGCGGCTATGTGTGACACATCAGCAATGTTTGCTAATCTGAGGTAGTATTTCTATTTGCCATTTACTGAAGAAAATGTATTGGCATGAAATATCTGTGCTTGGTGTTTGAGTTTCACAAAAGCAAGAGCTCATTCATTGTTACTGAATGAAACAGTTGAATGAATGTTTCAGAAATGTATCTCCGTAAAACGTTTGCATTCAGGAAATAAAGAAAAGAGACAAATATATTTTTGAAACGCTTATCTGACAGGAGTTTGAAGCAGATCCATGGAGAACAAACAAATCTGGCACAAAAAGTCCAAGACAAATTAAAAGCAGATTTAATCTATCTTTAAATTTCTCTAAGAAGTGAGAGTGGGCATATGAGGCTGTTTATCTCTGCGCTGTCCTGTGGTGGACTGGAGACCTGACTAGTGTGGCCCACCTCTTGCCTAATTATACAGTCCAGCCCTTCGCCCCTACAACCATGCAATGACAGGTGGGAATAGAGAGGAGAGGGACGGATGGATAATGGATGTGGCATAAGTAATCTTTCACTATTTTATTGACTAACTGAAGTATTTTAAAGGAAGAGCAAGACGGATCTGTTTGTGTCGAAACCCACAGTGCCCTCATTCTGAACCCAAACACAAAGACACAGAATAAAAAAAAACATGTTAGCAACATCTACTGGCCAATGCATGGCACTGCACCTTAAACTGGATTCGGCACATTTGCAGCAATTACAAACAGCACATTATTTGGATCCCTTTTCAGTGCAACATTCACTTTAATTACAACAAAATTTATCTGAGGCAACCCATTTTTGCTCGACAGTAGTTGCATAAGTTGATCAGTGGGGGGTCTTGACTAACACACAGTTTAGACTGACTCTCAAGTAGAAATAAATACATTTTGAAAAACATTTAAGCAAAACTATTGGTTTACACACTAAATAGTTTGTTTTAGTCAAAGCTTTCATTATGTTTGTAGTAATCTATGTGTCTATGTGAAATTTGCCTTTATGTAATGTAATGGCAAACTGACCCCGACTGTGTTGTTTTGTTCTTTAAGTGCCTTGGGGTCCAATTGACAAGGCACCACCTGTCACTCAATCCAGTGGGTTTGTCAGCCACCGACCAATTGGTGGTCACAATTTGTTCTGAAGTAAAATGCTCCTTGTCTGGAGAAACTGAACCTGCTTTACCTCAGACGACGTTATTGGTGATTCATCATTACTATCACACTGATTGTGGTCATAAAGATTTGGAGAAAAATGAGCAGAAAACATGGTTAAACATTGTCAATGGGGAAATAATAATAATAATAATAATAATACAAAAATTAAAAACACCATGATTAAACTCTCATTTAGTGCCATGTTATTTAACAAACAAAAATTAATTTCAACAGCCACCAGAGAGCAGAAAAACCCATCAAAGAGCCATTGGGGTATTGAAGATAAAACAACTAAGACGAATCCCTCCTTGACAAGCTCGTATGAAACGCATTCATGTTTTTGGACAAGCAATTCCTTATTTGGAATATTTTAATACAGGACATAAAATGTCATATCTTCTTTGCCTTAATGTTGGCTAATGAGGAAGAAATACCTCACCAAATGTCTGAGTTAGTTAGTGACGCTGTGGGCGTCACTAACTTCACCATTATCATGGTGTTGGTTTGTCTGATGAATGTTCGAATGGAGTTACATCTGCTTTAGTGGCGCAAACTTGCTATAGTGTCAGATCATATTTTTCTTATTTACTTCTCTCATTACCTCTTCAGCTGCCCATTGCTAGCTCTGAGTCCTGGAGGCAGCTGGTGAACACAGCTGACAAAAATGTGAATTTTAGCAGCCAGGATAAACTTTGGTTTTGCTTATTAAACAGAGGAAAGTCCAAAAAGATATATGGTCTAAGCAATGTTAACGAGTACCATAATGACAGAGAGTTTCTGTCAAGGCTGGGCCTCAGAAAGCCCAGAGCTAATTTAACCTGTGGTACAAATTTCACTAAGAGCGGGCGGTTTATTGGATTAAAAGTTAATCGTTCATGTAGACTTTCTAAAACACTTTTAGAGATCCAACAGTGCCTTGTCCTACTCAGACTACACTGAACAACCAAAAGCAAGTATGCTCTTATATAAATTGCCTAACAGAGTATGTATACCCTTAAACTTTTTTGTTGGGGTTTAGGAGTAAATGGTGCTTTAAATGCAGGCCACACATTTCAGATTTGTATTAGTAAAAAATACAAAAAGTCATATACCGCATCTTGTTCTTCTTCATAGTTATGTTACCTTCTTTGGTCCTCCACATAAAATCCCAATAAAAACTTGTCACTTACAGTTGTAATGTGACTACATGTTGAAGAGAAAATTTAAAAAAAGTACTCTGCTGGTTTCTGTGCATTATGCAAATTAAACATTTTCCATGTTGTGTGCCAGTTACAAATGCATGCTATATAGCATACACAGTTAAACTGAGTGCATTTAACCATTTCTGTGATCTATCTGTGTGAGAGAAACCAATAAACAGCTTTTCATGATCAACACTGCTAATTATCCAACTATAGTTTATTTTCCTCCGAATTATAAAGTCTTCAAGTCAGGGGAACCTAAATGGCTGCAGTTCAAAGGCTTCCTCCACCACTCATACTTATAAAATAGTGAGTATGTGCTGGCAGCTCTAGCTACTACTTAGTGAGGACAGCTTCTTCAAACACACCAGGGATGTGGTTTTTGCCTATAAAAAGACCAAAGCCTTCCTGAGACTTTCAAGGCTTTAAATGGAGCAGTAATTCAAGTTCGCCAACAGAGAGTGCTGTGGGATAACCTTACGGTTACCTGGGGGTTCTCCTCTGCTTACAATTAGGAATAATCCTCCCAAGGTTTAGGAACGTTATTGTCTATTCTATTGAAATTCTTGGTAACTAACATAACACGGAACATATGCAGTGAAAAATTATATGTTAAAAACTTAACAGCTTGCAGAGGGGCCCCAGGACTTGCAACTCAGGTCAAATTATGAGTCCAGAGAAAAACGCTGAAACTCTTTTCTTCCCCCAATGTGTCTCCACTCACATGCATGTGCGTGAGTGGGGTTTCTTTTTCTTTCTTCTTTCTCTTTTTTCCCCGGACATGATTCACACCTGGAGTTTGCTGTGACCAGAGGAGTTTTTTTTTTTTTTTTTTTAATATGTCCCGTTCCGTGGTCTGTTTCTGTGTGTAACCAAACACCTCTACTCTACTGCTTCTATTGTCTTATTTCAGATGGAAGAGGGAAAAATCTGGCAGGTGTTCCTCCCCTCAGGCTACAGACTTCAGAGTTCGAGGAAAATAGAGAGCGCAAGCTGAAATGAAATGTAAGGGAACATGCATACAAGTGTACACACACAAATACAAAAAAAAAATATATATATATATATATATATATATATATATATATATATATATATATATATATATATACTGCTCAAAGAAATAAAGGGAACATTTCACTTTAATTTTGTGTGTGGCTCCAAATCCAGACCTCTATTTGTTAATAAATTTGATTTCCATTGATGATTTTTGTGTGATTTTGTTGTCAGCACATTCAACTTTGTACAGAACAAAGTATTCAATGAGAATATTTCATTCATTCAGATCTAGGATGTGTTATTTGAGTGTTCCCTTTATTTTTTTGAGCAGTGTATATAAAAATTGCAAGCATAGGTTGACACGCATGTTTAAGTGTGTCACAAGATCACACAACCAGTGCTGTTACATGCAGTGTAAACATGTCTGAGGGTGTGTATTAAATACTCATTACAGAGGACTGGGCAAGCTCTGGGAGAGACTGGGAGAGAAAACAAACAAACCCCACAGGGTGGCTGAGAGGGTTGGTGAAGGCTCGAGGGAGGCCTCTCCCAGAGTAATTCAAGTTCAATAACTGACCCTTAACCTCACTCTAACTCAGGTTACACTTCTGGTGAGACAGATTATAGGCACAGTTTCCTCGCAGCTGTGGATACTATACCTCTACAGAAGCTTTACGCACATAGCGCAGACGCGGCACCAATAACAAAAAAGGTCAGTTGGTAATGTCAACAATCAAGCGAGTATTCTTGAATATCAAATGGCAACACGGATGACAGGTTTCCAGTCTGCACACATGTTGGTATGATGTAAAGAAACTTGGGACCACACAAAGGCCTTTCACAGCCAGGAAGCAGACGACATCATTCACCTGCAGAGCCGCAGCTGGGCCAGTTTCACTCTGTCAGAAAGGACTCATTACGTGAATGTCAAAATTATCAGAGAAGGAAAACACGGCCTCCTCAAACTACTGATCGACACAAGGGATGCTTCAGGTTTGCACTGGGGTGAAACGAGGAGGATCTGTGGAGGCCCATTACGTCAGGAAAGTCACCAGATTAAAGTTTTAAACAACAGAAGTAACATTTACATGTGATTGACATAACTTGCAAGAATATTCATAGCTCTCGAGTTTCATTAGCAAAAAGACTATCTGTATAGAAAGTTTCAAGTCTTGGGTAACACTTTATTTGAAGGGGGGTGAATAAGACTGACATGACACTGTCATAAACATGACATAACACATGTCATAAACATGAATAAGCCTTCATGAATATTTATGACTGTTGTCATAAAGCGTCATTCGGTAAATTATGACACTTTTGATACAAAGCTGACATTATTCAAAATGTCTTTGTTATGACAACTTGACATTAACCAGGAAATCATTACTGTTTAAACTTTACCTTTAGTAACATAAAGTTACCTAATTTTTAAAGTGCAATCAGTAATTCTTTTATAACAAATTTGTAGTGATTTCTTGGTTAATGTCAAGTTGTCATAACAAAGACATTTTGAATAATGTCAACTTTGTATTAAAAGTGTCATAATTTACCGAATGACACTTTATGACAACAGTCATAAATATTCATGAAGGCTTATTCAAGTTCATGACAGGTGTTATGTCATGTTTATGACAGTGTCATGTCAGTCTTATTCACCCCCTTCAAATAAAGTGTTACCAAGTCTTGCAACATTTTCTATTGATATATCTAAATTACAGCATAGTAGTTATGCTCTATAGTTGCGGTTATTGTCTAGCTGTTATGTGAATTGGTGCCCTAGTCTGACATCTTTAGTAATGCTGACTATTTTTTTTTCTTCTAGGACTGTCCCGTTTGTAGCTGCATCCGTCTTCCAATCAAATCTCACCAGCTCCCCTCTTCCTGCTGAATCAAAGTATTCCCAAAGCATCCATCACCATGACATCACCATGTTTCACTGTACGGTTGGTGTCCTCAGGGTATCAGAGTTACTTTTCAACCATTGAGTTCTTCATATAGAACTGAAAGTCACATGTTTTGCTCTCATCAGACGAGGTCACCCTTTCAACATGTTTGTTGTTTCCCTTACATAGACACGACATACTGTGAACCACCCATCTTATGGCTTTCTTTCAACAATGACTTTATTCAGGTCACCTTTCATAAGGCGCAGTTTGTGGATTTCATGCGCAATAGCTGGCATTTTTTTTCCCCCCATGGAGTTACCATGGGCCTCCTTGAATAATTTAGCAAGACGTTATAACTGTGCATACTACTAAGGCAGCTTCCTAGTCACAAAAGTTATCACGACGCATCAGACATTCCATTTCCAGAGCAACTAAGAGGTTTTCCTGTGTTCGAATGAATATTTGCTCAACAGTATATGTCTGTTGCATGAATATAGAGTTTGCAACTTGGAGAAGAGGCCAGCAGAAGGGTTGCAGATGCCACGGTTGTGGCTGCAGCCTAAAAATGGTTCACATCCCATGCTGTGTTAGCATAACCACTGTCACGTGTTTGAGGCGGACACAGGGAGGGAAAAAGAGATGGTGCTATTTAAACTTGGCCTTCACAACAGAATAATGAGCAACAAATACTAAATGAGAAGAAAAAAAATGACTGTGCAAATCAATTGTCATTCTTTTCATCTGCTTCCCTCCCAGGTAATGTTTTGACTGAGAGACAAAGTCATCCCAGACATCTGTGCCTCAGGCCGTCTTTGGATCCATTGTGAGGCATAACAGCAGATGGGGCTGCAGGCCTGTCACAATGCCTTTATTTTATCTTTTCTTTTTTATTTAACCACTGCCAGTACAGGATGACATAAAAAACTGACTGAAATGTTGGGTTGGCAAATCAGCCAGTGTGCAGATATTGTCAAATTAGGATGATCAAATCTCATCCACTATGAAGATGATACATTAATTCGAATCATTCAGAGTAGCTGGTGATATACAACGTCAACAAAAATGTGTTTGAAGTCTCTCGTGTCTGCTGATTTCAGTCCCTATAGAGATTTTGCATTCATCTACAAGTTATGCAATATCCAAATATAAACAGGCAAAAAAGAAACTGGTATACTTGTGTAATAAAAAAAAATGAGACAAGGATTGATTTAACCCTCTCTCTCCTTTCTGTGACTTTGTTATTTAGAGAGTTTGTTATGAACAGATCTGCTAATCAGGATTGCACAGTGCATCTATTGTCCATCGCCTGCTATGGCACAATTCCAGCAAGGGCATAAAACTCCTGTCTGCTCTGATAGCAATCTGTAGAAGCAACTCAGCACTGGGCAAAAAACAAGAAGCTAGTTTACGGCCAGTTTTTCTTTTCTTTTTTTTTTCTCTGCCCTGAAACAGTTTTAAATAAGGATTAGTTTGGGCTAAGCTGGACATAGGTGTGTGCCTAGGGCCAGGTGCTAAGGATCAGGCTTTGTGCTGCGGTAGAGCTTTTTTCCCCCCTTCAAGAGGGGCTAAATCCTTTTAAGAGAGAAAATGTTGATGTTTACATCCTTGCTGTGACCCTATCTTGGCCTTTTCACTCAAGCATTCCTGCCATAGCTGTGACATCTAGCTAAGCTTCGGGACACTGGAGGGATACTGAAAACAGCGCTTAATCACAGCCACAGGGCAGCTCCCCCATGATAACAATGAGACCCTTTAACCTCCCTGTGTTTGTGTGTGTTCCCTAATGTAAGTTTGCATGCATTTGTTTCATTGTTGCAGAAAACGGATTTCCAGAGAGGCACCCTCATCCTCAACACTCGGATTATGCGGTTGTTCATTGTGGGAAAAAAAAATAAGTCACCTTCTGTTTCTCAGACTCGGCATGGAGGTTGGGCAGGAATCCTGTCCAGATAATCACATTTTCAACACATATCCACGGATTTTCTGCAGAAAGGCGTACTTGGTGAAGGGGAGCGCTTACTCAGTACGCTATTATTTAACAGGCTCTGAATTAAAAGGCACAGTTCCAATTTTAAAACTTCATGCAGCTTTGGCTGTTTTAGGTTAACCTGTAATGTAAAAGAATGATCTTATATTCATTTCTTTTTAATGACGTCAGAAGAGCTTTGCAGTATCTGCACGTTCTTAGAGGTAAATTCTATTTTTAAAGATTGTATATACACTTTTTGTGGTGTGATGTGAGGGGAACAGCTTGAGCTTTATCTAAATCTGTGTTGCCAAAAAAGTTGTAAACTTTAGCGAAGAATGGATGACTGTTGGTGCAAGCTGAGGGAGGACCGTGGCTGCGGAGTGCTGAACTTGAGAAGACAGGTCAACACAGGTCAACCAAGTGCAGCTTAACAAACATGTGCTATCAAAGAGGAAATTTCCTGTCTGATCTGCAAGTTTTTGTTTCACAGTTAGAGTACGTTCACTAGAAGGTCCCAAGGGACTTGTGCAAATACGTGTCTAGTCAGGGGAACGTCATTAACTAGTGATAATGTCTGAAGATAAAAAAGAAGGTATTATCAAGTTAAATAATTGTAATTAATACAAATATCAACACTTGCTGTACATTTCATTCCAATTGCACTTTGCATGAGTATTATATTTTAATTTCATGCGAAGTTAGACCCAGCAAAATAGCTGCATGCAGCTTTGTCACACAGCAATTAACTAGCAGTGAGGTTTTGGCTCGAAGTCCATGCAACGTCTCATCTGCTTTGCAGCCATAATTCATCCATCCTCTTTGACTCCATTACCTGTCAGCCTGCCAGACAAAGGACATATTCTGAGGCGCAACTGTGGTTATCTTGACATGCACATGCGAATGTGCGTATACACGTGTGCACTTTCACATGCCTCTCACACTTGGTCCTGCATCACAGACTGATTCTTATACTTACTTTTGTAATTTACTATTTTACAACACAGTAGGACTGGCAGCACAGCACCACTGTGATGATGTGATAAGAAATTGCTTAGAGGGACATGAATAGTCCTTTCCGTTCAGGTGGGGTAAAGCTAACAGTTAAATGCTGTGTGTCTGTTTGGCATATAAAGTAAAAAATAAAAAATAAAGTAGGAGTTGTTTTTTTTTTGTCTTAAGAAAGGTTGAAAAAAAAATGGTACAAAATCTCATTTCAAGTGGAAAAACAGCAGTATAAATTTTGAGAGTTGAAACTGCCAGCTACAATAAATATTTAATATTTTCCTCATTCATTTTTCAAATCTTAAACTACACTCGTTTTGCATGGTGCGTGCATCTCGGAAACCCCGGCTAATGTTTTAAAAGCATATGTGTTTGGTAAATCACTGCTACGTCTCAGTGGTTGTGTACAAAAGTTACTCAAACTACAAAAGCATGTGTTCATGCTGTATTAACATGAACAAGAATGGTTTATGAGTGCTTCGCTGAAAGGACCTCCCCCACCATATTGTAAAGATTTTTCATCACATGAAAACCAACAGGGGGTGGTATGCATACAGGGCGAGTCGCTTCCATGTGCCATGTCCACCTAAATTAGTTGGGCCTCGCATCAAGCAGCATCTGGTTCCAATATGGAGCCAGGCGGAAGGGAGGGTGCCTCACTGTGCAGCGGAAAATACAGCCTACTGTACCTTTAAATAGCCCTCAGGAGGCTAGGGATACAGGCGCTATCGGCCTGTCCCAAGAATCTTTCTATCTGGCTTTACACTTCTTCCCTTTGAAAGAGGACAAATGTACAATTAGGCAGGAATGCCTGCAATGCTGTTTTCCAAGCCTATGTTCGCAGAGCTGGCTTGAGCGAATGGCGGATTGAATAGTAGGAGGCTACATGCCATAAACCTCCTTCACTGTTTCGTGGTGAGATGCACCATCGAAGTTGAGCCAGGATGGGTTTCTCCAGCTCTACTGGTCCATGTTTGGGTTAGCCTCTTGTTGTTCTGGTCCTGCAGCAGCTCACCGAGCCAGGTCTCTGTCTGCGCTGATCTGTGGCTCGAGTCTGTGAAGATCCTTCCTCCTCCTCCTCGTCTTTCCCTGGACAAGAGGTACTTTAGAGCTTACCCATAATTCAAAGGTTTCCATCTCAACCATAATTCACACTGCACTCTACCCTAACTAAAGGGGCTGTCTGTGACTATGGTGATTGCATGTTTGTCAAGCGAATTGTCAGTGCAGCAGTCTCTGTAGGAGGAGGAGGTAGGATCAAAAGCTTGACGACACACTGTAAGAATAAGTACAGCAGTATCATCCTCTCTACATATAGCCAATCCAAAGAATAGGAGATGTGCAACAAAATAGATACAATTGTTAAATAAATTACTAAAAAGTAATTTTCGACTCAAAGGGTGGAGCTCATGAGATGCAGTTTAGAGAATGTGACGGAAGATCAGATTCAGTTGCCTGCAAATGTATTAAGAAATCTTCCATCACATTTTGCCACATTACAAACTTGAACCTTAATGCATTTTTATGGCAAAATATGCAACTTGCTTTTCTAACCTGAAAACTGTGAAATATATCTGTATTCAGTATTCTAGCTACTGAGATACTTCTAAATAAAATCCAGTATCCAATCGGCGTCTACCTTTGTGTAACTTGGCCTCAGCATACATAAGGCTACTTTGTGTTACGCAACTGCAAACCTATCAAAAAAATGCCAATGAATGCAAAGAAAGCCTGTTTTCAGCTGGCAACAAGCTGGCAGGGACACAGTAACCATGTGGGAGAAGGTGCTCTGGTCAGACATGACCAAAATATATCTATATTTTTAGCCTAAATGCAAAGTATTATGTGTGGTAGAAAACTACCTGAATGCACCATACCTATAGCAAAATGTGGTTGTGGGGAAGATTTATTCAGGGAAAACTGATAAAATGTGATAAAGTTATGAATACTTCAGCTAGGCACTGTGTACTTTCTTCCCTTTTCTTTTGTATAAAATTACTTAACTTAGCATATTGTTTTTAAACAGCTAAAAATGGCCGACCATGTGTTTCAATGCATACTGATGAATTTCATCAGTCAGCATGGGAAGTTTGTATATGTGTGCACCAATCTTGGTTTATCTGAAACTTCATTGACAGACCAAGTCTTCTCTGTTCAAAGCACATTTAAAAAATGATTAGCATTCAAAAAAAGGAAGAAGCAAAGAGATAGTTCACTAATATTTTAGCATTCTAACACACGTTAAGCTTTTTCTGTAAAGCATTGATAAAAATATGCTAAGAAATAAGCCATGTTCAAACTTTTCTGGAGGGCAATCATAGGAAATCTTGAGCACAGCCAGTCTGTGTTTCTATCTGAGATGAGCGCAGGGAGTCTAGAGCGAGTGACACAGTGGGATCAGATAAGACAGATGACAAGGCAGAGGGAATCGATGACAAACTTTTGACAGTTTTGGCCCATGTCTCCAGGCCAAGCCCTCCTGCTGACATATAGATCGCAGCACAGCTCTGATATCTGGGTAATGTGTAAGTGATTAGCCTGAGCATCCGAAGGGAAAAAGCAAGCAAGAGACGGTCATCTGAAATATCTGGTATTTTTTTGCTTAAGACGCACATAGATAAAACGTGAAAAATTGACTCTGCGTATCTTGTTTTCACTCTCGCTTCTGTTATGAAATCCTTGCTTTTAATCTTACATTTTGTAATAAAACAGATGCAAATGGAACAAAAATCCAAGGACACATCCGAAACAGCAGGCAGTCAAACGTTGTCCTAGTGTTATTTAACTGGAGCTGTGACAGAGGCTCGCCAACACACAGTGAAACGAGTGATAACCAGTAAAAGTAATTTTATTAAGTTGTGACTTCCTCCCTTTTCTTTTCCTACATCAGAAGTTCAGAGGTCAAGAGGATCTGTCAGCAGTGACAGAAAGGATTATGGGTGAAGGCATTCCATTTGCAGTCATTACTGCTCTCCATCAGCACCTGGTACTCTGTCTACCCCCTTTTTTCATCCTCTGTCTCTCTGTCTGTTCTCTCTCATGTCCTCTGACAGACCAAGAAGCAATTAGTGTCACATTAGCAATTTCCAGTGTACAATTTGTTACTCCTGTCAAAGTTGCAAATCCTAATTGATTTTTTTTTTCACAGGTAAGCTAATTTTATCAGCTGTTCTGATTTTATTTAAATCCTAAAGCTTGCATGAAGATCAGGCTGCAGTGCCCCTGTGAAATTTATGAGCAAAGTCTCAACCTTGTCCACAGCTATTCAAAGTGTTACTCCAAATTCCTGGTACATTACAATCACCTATCCAAATACAATACCATAAGAGAGAAGGAAAATGAGTAAAAGCAGCAATGTGAGGTTTGGACCCCTGCACTAGAACCCCAGCCCAGTGGGATTCTTCACATTCCAGGCTGTGCTGGAGCTGGAGCTGGTAATAGATCTGAGCAGGCCTGTTGGGCTCAGCGCACTGTGGCCTGTCCTCTTCTCCGCAGTTTTAAAACTTTGGAACAAGACGGCTTCTCTCATTGAAACACACGTTTCTGTGAAAAACTTTCTTCCCCGTGTCATCAAAAAAAAAAAAAAAATGCACCCGGGAGCACATTTCAACCCTTCCTTCTCCCCAGCTTCCTCTCCTGCAACTGTACCGGGATTGTGGGAGTTTACATCACGGCTGAGCAAGAGGCTGGGTCTTTTTGACAGTAATGTAAGGGACACTTGTTTACCTAACCTTATGGGTCACGGTGCAGTTTAGGAGGGAATGAATGACTTCATTTCAGGGTTTAAATTAAAGGGTTCCTCCTCTCTTGAACTTAAAACAGATTTGTGCATACTTTGGAATGAAGCAAAGTACTCACTCTGTACACATGGCTTTCTTTCTGTGGTTCCAACTATAAAACAAAAAGTGGCAAATGATTCCACTGGTGGCAACAGGGTCATATACTGCATCTGTTTAGGCTTCTTACCTCAGTGTAGAATTGCAATCGCATATTTTAAAAAATACGTATATTTTAAATATACAGTGCCTTCCAAAAATATTTACATTAAAGGAATGCCTACATATTTATACACCTAAATTTACATGTTATTTTCTATGGGTTTTATGTGAAACAGAGCAGAATTTGACAGGAAAAGAAAAAGAAACCTGGCTTTTAATAATCTTTACAAACAAAATCTGATGAACTCTGGTATGCTTTCTAGAACCAACTCTTGCAATTTTATCAGCAAGTGTTTAAGGGAATAATTCCAACGTCATCACTATTTTCCTCAAATAGCGATCTGGACTTTGGTTGTATTGTAACTTTGTTATTGTCGTTGTCCTGCTAGAAGGATAATCTGTATTCTAATCTCATGTTTTTTGCAGCTTCTAACAGGTTCTGTTGTAAATTCATGTTAAATAAAAGCATTCCCTCATCATAATGCTGCCACCACCACCACCACTAATGTTTTCTGACAAACCCTTGAGGTCCATCACTAACCACTGTATTAATACTGAGAATAGATTACATGTACAGGATTTATTTTAGGCTTTACGACTAAATGAGGCTAAATACATATGCACACCACACTTTTCAGATTTAAATTTTAAAAAATTTAAAACCATATATGAATTTCTTTTGACTCATGATTATCTAGGCCTCGCTTTGTGGCACTGTATTGCATAAGTGGAGAGGGAAGCTAGTCAAGCTAAATACAAAACAATCCAGGAGGAAAACTTGATCCAAAAATATGATGAGATCAAAGTGTGTACATTTGTTAGAATTGCCTAATCAAAAAAAAAAAAAAAGAAATGTGGAAAATAAGAAAATGCCAACCCCCTCCCCCTCCCCACTCCCCCCCCCAAAAAAACAACAACTCACTGTATAAATTAAGTTAGAAAGTAGCTGCAGCAGGCTGAGAGTGAAAGGTTTCAGTTTTTATTTAGAAGCAAAATATGAAAACAATGTATTCTTTTTCTTCCACCTCACAACTAGGCCCTACAGTGTTCTGACTTATTACCTAAAAATTTCAGTAAAGTATAATAAAATTTGGTGTTCATATAATGTGGTTGTGATATAATAAAATGTGATAAAGAGGTATCCAGTGCTCTAACATGGTGCCATAGCTAAGCTCCACAGAGATAGTACCACATTTCTTTCATTCACTCTGACATGGTGTCAGTTACTCCAACAGCTATTGGGCAACACCATATTTGAAGAAAATTGCTACCTCATGTGCCTTAAAAAAAAAAAAAAAACCCACAGAGTTTTGAATGGGGCCTTTTAAGAAGAACGTAGTGTTTCATTTAGAGTTGGTGGTCATTTTGGTAATGAGATTTTACCACCAAGGAGCCTTGGAAGCATTTACACTCACACATGGCATCAAGGCCTACTGTGGTGGTGATCAAGTGCTTTTGGAGATGCCTGGACACCATGAGGACACAAATTAGAGCTCATCTATGCTGTGCTTCCCCCCGCGCCAAAATGTTCAGAGCTCCAGGAGAACGCTCTCCGTCTTACTATAGCCTTTTCCACCACTTGCACGCTAAAAAGGAATTGATTAAAGGCCATTTTAAATAACCTCCTTTTCAGAGCTATTATTTCTCAGTAACCAAAGGGGAGCAGATTGAGATCAGCGGTCTAATCTGTTGTTTCCCTCTCTATCTTATTGGTGTTTTTGTTAGAGCCTAGCAAAAGAGCTCACCCCGTTTTTCCTGTCAGTCATCAGGTTGTAATACTGGGACTCACGGCTGTAACTTAAGACTGCTAAAGAACTCACGCATGGGCCTTTTTTTAGGGAGCAGAGTGAAACAAGTCACTCTACAAAACCCTCTGACAAATAACTCATGCCACAAAGAGCCTGTAACTCTGCCGCATAGGAAAAAAAATGCTTTGAAGCTCAAACAGAAAGGAGGACTTCTTCACTCCAAACAGTGCTGTGCCTAAAACAGAGGTAGGAGCAGATTTAGGTAAAATAAAAATCCTTGAGTTGTTTATCAGAGTAAAAGAAGCAGCCTCTGATATGGAATATGGCGTGACGGACGGCTTAATCAAAAACAACGCAGTAATGATTTGATGAATAGCAACGTATACTGCTTGGCTAATGCAAAGTGACTGGAAAGTCCAACTTGGTGATAAAAAACAACCATCAGGATGGGAGGAAGGCATGAAAAACTAAGGAGGGATGAGAACTTTTCTGTCTGTGTCAGCAGAAACACAAAGAGTGTCGCCCCTTCCTCAGGGCTCTAATCAGAGCACACCATCTCCGCTCCTCTTCAAACGCTCCTGCAAACACCTGCTTGTATCTCACCTTTGCATCTGTGTGGATAAAGACCACCCGTTTTTGCACTCCGACTGCCACCTCTGGACAGTCATCTCTTCTACAGCTGTGCATCACATCTCCTCTCAAGATGAAGAGCTTGACAAGATGAAAAGCAGACTGTCTGACTCTCGGGGAGGGGGAAACCCGTTGTAAAGTAGAGGCCTTCAGGTGAGAAATGTGCGGTTTGGAAGAAAACAAAAGTTGCATTCTTCCAGGTGGTCCCAGACACCCTGTCACAACAGAGCTCTCAGATTGAGCGCCATCGAGACTGTGTTAAAAACAATGCGGCAGTATGCTCGTATCTCTCGAGCTTTAATGATTAATCTGATCAAACCGACTTTTCATGTGTTGACATCAATGTTCTCTGAGATCTTTTTGCCTGTCACACGGACAAGTAATAACAAGAAGTGTTATGTCTCGCTGCAGTCTCACGATCCCCTCCGAAGGCTGAGCCGTCTGGTCTCTAAGGATTGTTGTAATATACGTTAGGCCAGATACATGACTGAAGCATATAATCTTCTGCAAGATCATCAACATAAAAACATCTCATGTTTGGAAATACGGCTTCAAAAGTTACAGGAAGAGTGACCGAAAGGCTGAACGTTCGTTTTGGATGGGAAATCATGCGTTCAATTAATATGTTGCAATACCTTGTAAGCATATTTATGCATGTTGTAATCTTTCACATTTTGCGACATCACTTCCTTGGATTTTATGTGATAGATCAGTATAAAGTGCAGAATTGTGAAGCGGAAGGAAAAAGCAACAAGGATTTCAACTTTTCTTTGCTTTTTTTTAAATCAGAGAAAAATGTGAGAAGTATGTTTTTATTTAGTCTCCTTTACTTTAATATCTATTAATAAAGTTCCATTCAGAGGTTATCTTTTACGTACAAAGATCTGTGTGTAATCTAATCTCAGTTCATACTGAGATCAAGTTGTTCTGTGGACGCCTCAGAGGTTTGTTAAAAATTAGTGAACAAAGAGCATCAAACCAGGAAACAGCATATAAATACAGTTCTGGAGAGGTTTAAAGCAGAGTGAGATTATAAAATATATCCCACTTTGTTGGACATCTCACAAGTCTCTGCTTAATTCATCATCGGAAAATGGAAAGTGTTTGACACAAGTGCAAACCTGAGAAAGAATGACTATCCATCTAAACTAAAGGCCAGAAGGAGCCAGGAGGTCAACAGTGACTCTGGAGGAGCTCCAAAGATTCACAGCTCAGGAGAGCCTGTTGACAAGAAAACAATTAGCTTTTGCACTTAGAAAAAAAAAATCAGGCCTTTTTAGATTAGTGGCAAAAAGAAAACCAAAAATGAAGGAAAGTCATAAAAAGAGCCATTTCCTATTTTCCATGAGCTGTGCTTGTCAGATAAGATCAAAGTTTATATTTTTAATCATACATTTTTCTTGTCAATTCTGGAAGAACAGACCCTGTAAAACACTGGGATGAAGGTTCACCTTCCAGCTGCATAACATCCCCAACCTACAGCTAGTTACAAAGCAATGGTTCTGATCAAAGGATATGCATAGCCTAGTTGGCCTAGTCAAAGCACAGCACTAAATCCCTCTGAAACGGCATCACGAATTGGAAGTTGACGATTATGTTGCTCTACATCTGATCTGACTGAGTTGGAGCTGCTTTGCAAAAAAGAATGAACACTTTCAGTCTTCACATCTGCAAAAAACTAATCTAATACCATGCGCTAATTCCTTTGACTGCACCAAAAGAAGCAACTTTTATTTGGTCTATCATGTAAAATCCCTACGAAACGTGAAACATGAAATTTGTGGTTGAAATGCATCAACATGGAAAAGTTAAATGGGAACAATAAAGATTTGAAAGGCATTACATGTTGCTTTGAGGATAGTTACATAATTTATAAGCCCTACTTCTAAAAATCCAAAAAAATTTTAACACATTTTGCATCATATGATGGATTGTCAACTTATCACTCACATTTTCACTTGGCCCTCTGCAGGCTCTGGTCCTGCTTTCATGCTTTCATTCATGTTTTGTGCCACACTATCAAACATGTCCTGCTCGCTCCAAGAGTCATCACCTCATTGAACGGAAATGTAAACGCTGAGCCCACTGTGTCGATAGGGAGCAAGATGTGACTTTTCTTCCCAAAGTGCTGCTTTCAGCGTCGATTTCAAGTGTCAAAGACCTAGCCAGTTTTCAACCAGAACCCACAGATGACTTTTCTAATGGGGAAACAAAGCTGGCTTTTGTGCCTTGGTTCTGGGAGACTGTTCAGTCTTGTCATGTACATGTGAAATTAATTAGGAGGAAATACTAAAACACTTGGGTGGAAATTGCTTTTCACCAGATGTTCTGCATATGAGGATCAATTTAGTGTTCTTAGCATAGCAAAATGACGATATAACTTCTGTGCTCGCCTCTTTGATGAAAGCCAATCTGTCACTCAAGGCACATAAAAAGAAGTTAGAGTTGTATGCTACTGTTTGTTCCACTTTATGGAGTCTTAGGTAATGTGATTATTTAACCAGGTTAGAAAAACACAATGTTTCATTCTGGGGCAAAATCTGACATCCTGACAAGAGGCCCAGTGTTCTTCGGTGATCCATGCATAAACCAACGAGTGGCCCTTTCCTTTTCCCTCACCCCAAACATAAAGAGGCCAAATAATCACAGATAAATCATTGTCGGATGTGAGATAGCCATCATGACAGAGGTGTTTATGCAATTCTGCAGCTAACATCTCGTATGTCATGCATATGTTCTAGCGTGCTTTTGGAAAAGAACCAGACTTTACACACTTCTGTGGATGTTGGGGTAAAATATACAGGCCACACTGACTAGAGAAAATTAATTGGGAGATCAGAAGCACAAATGTCTTACATGCTGCTTGCATTGTCACCAATGCAGCACAATCTCAAAATGGGTAAACACCAAGTTACCGTCAGAGCCTTGCAAAAGAATTTAATTTCGCAATGTCAGAACCAGAAATATCAGTATATTTTTTGCCATTTTTTATAACATAACAGGACAAAGGAGTGCATGATACTAAAGTCAAATTATTTTCAAAGTAGCACAAGGTCAGCAGGACTTGAGTAAGAATATCTTTGAAAAACCAATTGACCATTCTTGAAATTTCATCTCAACTAGATCAGTGTAGCCCTGCCTGTATGTTTAGCGTTAACATCTTGGTGAAGCACAAAGTCTCAAGTTGTTTAAATCTTCTAATGGCTTTCTTTCAGGATTACCCTTCCTTTAGGTGCATCCTTTGGCTTGTTTCCATCTTATTCGACTTGGCTCAATTGGCTTTGGCTTTGCTCGTCTCTCCTGAGCTCGATTCTAAGGATTTTCCACTAGTAATGGTTTTACATGCTCCTTTTTTAGAGCATACTTTGTAGGGGTTCCAAGCAGGCTAAGTTGGGCTGAAAATGCTAAAGACTGCCAGCCACTGATTGGCTAAGGGATTACAAGAATCTGACCCGCCATTGGAAAAACTTCTCTAGAGTTTGGTTTTTCTGGTTCCTGTTTTTTTTTTTTTTTTGAGTCTGACAAAAAGCCACAGACTGAGCTGAATCTTCATCACAGCTTCCCTGTCCTCCGTAGTTGCGTTGTCTTGTGTTTGTCACATACAGAATGAGATTAAATGTAGAAATTCAGTCACATCTGAAGGCAACTGGTTGCACTGGGTTTTATTTAAGAGCACCGGAGTGAAGGGGATGAAGGCAAAACGTGCACACCTTTAAAATTTCCGTTAGTGAAAACACTTTTAAAAAGTGCTCCTTCTCCTCTGAATTCACAGTGCTATTTTGCATTAGCCTAGCATCCCAATTAAATTACATTTAAACTTCAATGCATCACAACTTGTGGAAAAAGTTACAATGAGACAACTAGAGTTATTGCAACTGACAAAACACACACTAATCTCTCCAATTTCCAAACCTTATTAAAATTCTCGTGCCCGTTTCCACGTCTGACTTTATGAGTTTGTGTTACCGATTTGTCAGAAAACATACATGGCAGCTGAAAGGGAGCTGGCCAGAACGTCTGAGGTAGGTGATTTTACTGAAAAATAAAGCAGCTCTACTCGTAGCTTCTGTTGCTCTGTGTGTACTTGAGAGAAACCAAGCCATCTGGAGTCTGTTTATCATATTACAAATGACACATAATGGTAATCTGGCATGTGATGAGAGAATCTGAATTACAGACAGGCAGCATGAAACAGGTATTAACCTTCATTTGATTTTCTTTAAGGAGAGCATTTAATTTAAGGCTAGATTTTGTCTACCTGATTATTCATTACAGTAAGCTTGCCTATAACCGTATGAAACAGGATAAACAGAGGAAACCGCCAATTAAATCACATTCCAGGGAAGATTGGGGGGCTTACTGTATACAGAAGAGTTAGTTTAGAGGCATAAATATTTACACAAACTGCCACGAATTAAGACAAATGTTACCAGGAAATAGTCTACATTGTGAGAGGCCAGAGCAAGGGTTTGTCTAAATTTATTGGCGTGTGTTGAATCCTACATTTTGTAAAACTCCCCCCCCCCACGACTGGATGAAATAAGAAAACTGCTGTAAATTATTCCTCTTCTAACAATTCAACCAACTATGTTGTGCTTTTCTTTTTCAAATGATTGCATCTTAATGCAATTTGAACATTACTTTCCTTTGATATTTACAGCAGCCTCTAACATGCAGAACGTATCACAAGTAGAGAGAAATAGAGAGAGTGAGAAAGACAGAGAGAGAGAGAGAGAGAGAAAACGCGAGACAGAGATGGGCGGAGATATGAATAGTTGCATCAGACTGGCTCTTGTAGAAAAGTTAAAGATATATACTGCATGCCCAGGGAGTGGATGTCAGTTAAATGTTTATACAGCTGCTGGGAAGATTATTATTATCATGAAACCACACAGCTATAATGTCATTCTGTGGATGCCAGAGCACAATCAGGTCCTCCCTATAGCCTACCAGGCTTCTCTCTGCCTCTGTTGGACATGCTGGCCCTCTCTGCTTCCTCAAAACTCAACGACCGGGATCAGACACAGCACGACACCAGGATAATCAAACGAGACAGTGAAATGGATATGCACTAGAATAAATTCAACTAGTGTTTGAATTGTTCCTATAACTGTATACAGTATTTTTTTTTTCCTAAAAAAGTAAGAGACAAGTCATATGTTACACTTTGACATTTTGCTATACCTTCTTTAACTTTGAATGTTTTGATACAGTGTATTAAGTTTTCGACAGACTCTCAGAAGGATTACGGTCTGTTAGTGATCAGTACCATGAGAGAAAATGATGCCTTCTGCTCACTGAACCAGTGTGAGATGGGTGATCTCAAAGAATCAGTCCGGCTCAAATAACTTGCAGCCAGCTGGAGCACATCACGTCTGTCTATATTATCTTGGTCATATGTCTTGGCTTAGTTGGATCCAGACTCTTTCATTACACAACAGCAATAAAAACATGACTAAATCTTTAAAGATACTCTTTGACAATAGCAGGAGAAAAGGTTGGATATCCTTAGTTGCATATGGTGATGATGGTAATTACTCAGACATAGACAAGCCTGCAAAGGCAGACAGTAAAATTAAGTGGGGAAATATTGCGCAAGAACTGTGCTGACGAATGCTAGGCTTTATTAGAAATCATGTAAACATAAGGAATAAACATGGAGCAAAGACAAAGAAAAACCTATAAACTGTGACTTTTGTGGTGGTAACCTAAACCAATCCTTACGGCTGTTAAATATCTGATACAGTCTCTATTCAGCATCACAGGTTCTGCAGAGGCTCGGTAATGACCCATTCATTTCATGCAGGTGTTCTGGAGCTGGAGCATATCTATAGCCTTTAGGGACTGGACAAGTGATTTAAACCATGCATACACAGGAAGATAAGGATTCAGATGCTTCAGTCACCTGATTCTGTTTTATGTGGAGGAGCAGCAACTCTACTCATTACTCACCTTACTTAGAAGCAGAACCTAGACAATCAACATAGGAGCAAAGTTCTCTTATGTCTGAGAGATCATGTTCTCTCAGACATGATTCATAGTTCATAATCAGAGGAGAGTATTGGAACATGGATGGACTAGAAAATCCTTCACATTTTCTTATGATTGCTCAACTGTGCACCAAGTTCAATAGCTTAAATATGCCAACAGAACAGATAAATCCCTGGACGATTAAATCCCAGTAAGCTCCATACTGTAGTCCCTGTTTGCTGTGTGCTCTGCGTAACAGAAAAAAATCCAAATGCTAGATTATTTTGGTATTTAAGGGATCATTGTGCTACGCTAGTAAGGCCTGGCATCTGTTTAACTATAATTGATGCTACTAGTAAGTTGACATCAAAATTATTATCTCAAAATGTTTCATCAGATGTGACTTTTCAAGAGCCAACACAAAATAGAAAAGAAGAACAGTTAAGTAGCCTACTACAGTGCTGTTATTTACTTAAAAGTGAGTTAATAGTACATGCATCAAACTCTGTTTTGTCTCTCTGAGCCCATCAATTTATTTTTGACAGCCTCAGAAAATCTGTCATCTTTCCTCTTAGAAATTTTTCTTTAAAAATGAATCAACTTGATGATCATCCCAGCTGAGACTACAATGAAACATGAAGAGAATCCTTTTATAAGATGAGAACACATATTTTATCTTTATTTTGCTT
This sequence comes from Poecilia latipinna, assembly GCF_001443285.1. Lineage (NCBI taxonomy): Eukaryota > Metazoa > Chordata > Actinopteri > Cyprinodontiformes > Poeciliidae > Poecilia > Poecilia latipinna. The sequence goes on along the minus strand of NW_015112807.1, from coordinate 294,514 downwards.
ATCGTTTGTCATCTTTCTAACTCTGTGCTCCAGTTATTCCAGTTATGAATGTTTGGTGTTGATTACAACTAACATATATTTATCTCACTGCAGAAGCTGGACTGTGACATACTCACATGGTTCAGTATAGATGCATGTACGGATGTAAAAATCTGATAAAAGACTGAGGTTTCCAAACTAGTCGCTTCTCTTTCCATAACTCTTCCTGGAGGTCCTGGGCATGAACAAAGCAAGTCGGCTTTGTGATGATTCCTACTGGTCCCACCATGAATTGTGCTGGCAGACTCAAAGCTCCCTGGAGGAACCATATTTCACTAGAACTGCTTTGAGAACTGAGCAGATTTTTATGGAGCCCAGATCAGTCTTTTTCAGTAGTGAAATGTGCCACCATGAACCCTCCGCTTGCCAAATGAAACACAGTGTATCATGGTCATTTAAGCAGGTAGTGGTAGTGTGGGCATGTGCCAGATCCTTTTGGAAAATGATAGTAGAACTGCACACATTTTGGACTTTATAAAACAGAGAGGACCACGATCAGCTAGATTACTCCCCAAACCATCAATGACTGTGGAAACATAAAACTGGACCTTCATGCAAAAGAGGTTATGTCCTTCTCCACTTTTTATCTGCACTCTGGAGCCTTGATTCCCAAATGAAAGGCAAAATCTATGATGACCTGAAGAAAGGACTTTGGATCTGAGCAAAAGCCCAGATCCAGAGTCGATGTGCGTTAAGTAAGGAACCTCTTCAAGCACCGACTCCAGCGGTTGTCAATGTCTTGTGCATCTAGTCCGAACTCTTGAATGAGCTTTGCTGCACAATGCTCTCAGGGCAGTGTTTATGCGTATTTCTATTGCATATTTTCTGTCTGCTTATTTAGCATTTACTTCCGTCTAAAGGGTACCAATGAGTGTCTGCTGGAAAATTGTTAACTAAGCAGTGTACAATATTTTTGTATTAAAAATCCTTTTCTGAGAAGCTTAGCTTCACTGGCAGTAACCATAATCACAGAAAAAATTTTTAAAACTCTGCAAGGAATTAATGTGGGTTACAGTTTTTCAACTAAAGTACTGAAATAACAGAAATCACATGAACCATTATTTTCTTCAATTTAGAAACTACTGAATTTACAACGTAATGATGCTTGCTTATTATACATTAGCTACATCTATAGTTACAGTTACAATGCAGGAAGCAGGGCTGCTGAAGTATTAAAACCACATAAGCAAACTTTTATGGAACAAACTGGCAAAAGTGCCAATACAAGCCCTGTTCAATATCTGCTGGCATTTGATAAGATGAGAAAGGAATTTGCTCTGATGTATGAGATCCATGTGAGCAACAATATTGTTTGTTAAAGAAAAGTCGAAAGATGTTATTGGTACATGCCTTTTTATCCTGACAAATATAGATATACGTGACATGCTACACACAATAGTGATGATGAACCTTATTATATTTAGCTGTTCATTGACCGACCTTGCTCTTTATGATACGAGATGTTTTACTTATCTAACCTTCACCATATCTCACACAGAAGCAATATCCAACGTCATCCCTAATCTTCTATTATGTAGCTAAAATGTTTTTGTTTTTTTTTGTGAAATTGAAGAACAGATGGAGCTACGTACCCCAGATGAAGCATGTGAAGACTGCTGCTCTTTCATCTTGGATGATATGTGTTTAAAAATGGGGAAGGACACGAGGCTTCAATCATAAAATTTCTATGCGTCAATTTGACTTCCTAAACATTTATAGAGCATCAAATTCCAAATGAGTCACTTTTATTTTAAGCCACATTTTAACTAAAATCCAATCCCATATTAACATGTTTAAAACCAACAAGCACCAGCGCTGGGAGTTTAAAAAGCAATCTAGTTCTCCAGCCAAGTGTTGCATTAGAGTGGCATAAACAACTATTAATTGAAAACATCTTCGTTGGCTTTGTTAGGCCTTGGTGCTGTCTATGTATGGGTACTTCCGCAAGTGCTTTCCCTCCTTCCTTAGCCTGTAAACAGCTGCTTGTGCTTAAGTGGTAAAATGTAAATCTTGACGTTGGTTGTTTACATAGTACAAGCTTCTAATCATGCAGAGGTATAATTGAGTGACACGTGGTGTCTTTATGAGTCGAGCTGCATTCAAACGACCATGTCCCTTTATTTAACAGTTTGTTTTGTTTCTTCTTTAAAATGTATGTCACTGCTTCTCATCCAAATTAACCTGCTAACTGGAGACATATAAATGATTCAGATAAACTGTATTGCCTAAATGTTACAGTCAGAGAAGAAGGCATTTTATATGGACAAAGGACACCATAGTAGCATCTGATTTTATGAAATGCAACATGAAAGGGAAAAAAAACCCATCACACAATAATGATGATTACCACTATACTAGTTACACTGATAATTACAAATGTAAGTTCTGGATAAAGGAGGTACATGGGCTGTCTGATCAAAGCTATATTGTCCCTTATTTACACCAAAAATTGGAACACAAACAAATAAACACTGAGCCAATTTGCTAAATTATTCACAGCTTCTCGTCGGCGACCAACCTCAGTGCAGCTCTCAGCCATGCGAGCAAGGTTTAGACCCTCGCTTGTGATCTCTGAGGGCCCATATAATCTGGAGGTGGACTTGTTGCTCAAATTAGTGGGTAGAGAAGTGTGCCACATGTTCGGTATCCATAAATATTGACTCTGGCTTTCTTGTTGCCCATCTTTGACCTTGGTGGGTTTCCATTTTGGGACAAACCTATAAGAAATGTGTCCCGTTTGGCCACAATCTCTTTCATGCACCATGTGCGCACGTGCTTGCCGTAGTCCAGCAGTCGTGCTTCTGCTGTCAAACACATGTGGATTGATGAAGATTTTATTGGTTCCTAAATTAAAAAGGCAAGTTTGCTCAGTGGCTGAATTAGAAGTGAGCCAATGAGGCAAAGTGTTTCCTGCTTTCAAGCTATATTTCTGAAGATCGTCTTTCTGACTGCATGTTACGCCGTGTATTAAGACTACTTTTGGGTCGAGGTAGAGGAATGCAGGCTCTATGTCTGGCCAAGCAACTGTTAGCAGCAGGTGAAAGGCTAATGGTTGGATCTGCAGTGTCATCTCAGGGCTTTGTCTGGCCACTGACTCAGGGAATGCATGTGATGACAAGAGGGGTCTTCGCTCTCCACATCTAACTCAACATGAACACATTTACAAAGCACATACTGTGGCATACAAAGAAATAGGCTTGTGCAGGGCACTGCTGAGGGCAAGGAGCTGTTTTTCACCAGAATCTACAATACTATACAATACATTTGAAACGTTGAGAGGTCTTAGAAACTGATCTTTGAAAGGTTTGAGCGTACAAAAGCAGGTTCAAACTTGATAGCAGGTGCAAAGTTGATTGAATGTCAGCTTTGCATGTGCAAACAACATGCAAACAGGATTGTGTCAGCAAAATGAGGATGACAGCAGGCGCAGTCCATTTAGGATATCTGCCTTCATGAATATGCTAAACAAATGCCGATCATCAGAGAGCAAAAAAGCACTGGGAAGAGGATATGCAAATGTCTTGACTATCCATAATGCGGTTTATTAAACTAGAACAAGAATGAGGCGTAAATACATTGACAGGAGACATTACTTGTCAAATATTTGGGAAATTTAAAGAATATAAAATTAAATGAATAAAAAAAATGTGGAACTTTCATTAGATTAATTGTATTTAAAACTCTTTACTGTTGTGTTGTACCACTTTCACATACTTATCTCAAAAAAGTATATTATTGTTAATATTGTTATTGTTGTTGTTATTAAACCTCCAGCATACTGACTTTCTACTTAATTTTTTCTTTTATGGCCACTCAGCTCTGTGGCACTTCTCCACAATGACAGCCAGTAGCACACGCAAAAATATTCATGTGCTACTGGCTCACTAGAAAAGTATACCACACTTTTAAGATTTGATTTGTGAAACCTCTGAAAACTGATGTTTTCAGAGTTTCCAGTCGAGCACATGGAAGTTCAGTAAGATACACTAACGTTTGTAGATGTATCATGACAAATTATGAACAAGTTCAAGGGGAGTGAATACTTCTAGAAGCCACTAGATGTGTTAAATCAACAACATGTCCTCTTCTCTGATAATCTGCCTTGACTGACCTCAAGTATTTGCTCTTCAGTGGATTCTTTATACTTTTGTCAGAAATTTATGTGTTACACATTGTTCTCCAGCGAGGGGGTTTCCATACAAAAAGAGGAGATTCATGCATTTGATGAAGCATTCGTACATGACGGTGACTTGACTGTATATTATTCTTTTGGTTTAGTGGAGAAGATTTCCCATGGTGAAGGCTGTTTGGAACACACTGTGCAAGGGAAAAAGGTTGATTCATATTTCAATTAAAAATGTGTGATCGACACAAAGCACAAAGGGTCCTGTGTGCTTCATCATGCAAGGTCTGGAGTGGTGCAGGTCCTCACTACGTCACTGACCTCAGTTTTGCTTATTATTCTTTTCAAGTTGTCAATGAAAAGTGGTAAAGTATAATGACAAATGTCAGAACATCACATTTAGGAACACAGGTACTAAATACAAAAAATAGAGCAGTAAAACCCCCCACTATGTACATTCAGAATGTTTTTGGCTTAACGAATGTCAATTTGTCATTTCTCAATGTGGATTGTCTATAGATTGTAGCTTAGAAATTGACTTCATGGCCCATATTGTTAACAGCATTAGTTTATCTGATAACTATAGAGCTAGGTAAATGATTGTTATGAGAAGGTCCAGTCGCTCCGCAGCACCTGTGGGTCCAGAAACGAAGAAAAAAAAAAAAAGGCAAAGGGCTAACAAAAAACAAAAAAAAATAAAAGAATGAATTTATAATAAAAAATGTTTTTCTCCTGGGTAAATCTGGAAGCTAAATTATAACAAAATGTAACAAAAATATAAAAAGTGTCATTTAGTCTAAGCATTATCCTTCTCATGCTGATGTACTAACATTTTCTAAATTCTAAGGCTGTATATATTTGTCAAGACTAAATTAAACTATGTGTGCAATAAGGGGATGCCTGTTTGGAGATGGATGCACCGGAATTTATTTTGGCATATCAGAATATACGGGATTGAAAACAAACACAGACTGAATCTGAAATGGTTCTGTGGGATGCACATACTTTTTAAAGCAACTACAATTGATCTTACATCTTACACTTTTAATTACGTTTTTCAGTTAAAGCATTGTTTCTATTCATATCAGTACTGAGCCAGTTTTTGGAAATACTGCTAAAAATCTTTGTAAACAATTGTACAATTGACCAGGTATGTCCCACAGACATGTCTGTCGCAGTGTCTGAGTTTCCTGCCATGGCTCTTAAAGGCTGTTTACAAATATCACTAACAAACACATACTTCTTCTGTTTGTGGTGAGTTAATACTGTCTGGTTTAGTCATAATCTATCCCCTTAGAAATCCCCACATCCCCCCGAACAAGTCGCTCATTTATGCCTCTGACAGCGTATCTCTACCTGCCCTCACTGGCCACAAGGGTTTCACTCTGTCATGTTGTCTTTTCAATCAGCATGTAATTGGATCAGCAGCAGGGAAGTGATAAGTGTGATGTATCAGACTGAAAACAATGATTTATTACAGTATCAGGACCGCATGATCTGATCAAATCCTTCAGAACATTCCTCAGTGCCAGCCTGACACAAGCTGTGTCAAATAAAGCGCACACACACACACACACACACACACACAAATATTACAGAGATGTCTGTGCTCTCTGAACCCTCTCATGTTCACATGGTCATTCATTAAAACCACACACACACACACACACACACACACACACACACGAACAAACAGAGAAAAGATGGGAGAGAGCATCAGATAAATCCCTCTCTTTCTAATCCTCTCACTTCTGTAATTAAAGATGCTCACAGCTTGCTGTGTGAGGGCTTATCCTTCAATCTAAAGTATCTAAATGCCGTGCAGCTTTTACCTGGGCTTGGGTTTAGAGCACTAGGTTCACCGAGTGGTGTTTTGGCAACAGCACAGACGCAGCTATCACTGCCAAGAGATTAACAAGACAATGAGGTAGATCTTTATGAATGAATTAGCTGTCGTTGAATTAAGTTGAATGGAAAAGATAGGGCAGGTTATGTATATTTTATTCTAGATAACATTTATTTTAACTGTGATAAAAAGAAAGCATACGAGAAACAGAGAAGCATGTTGAATCATTCTATAGTAGTATTGAGAAAAAAAAAGCACAATGAACACTGTGATGCTTGCAATGGCACGCACCCAAGAACCTCTCTGTATTTTAATTGCCAAGGGGATGATCTGGGATTATCCCTCATATAATCATATTGTACTGACACAAGACAATGATATCTTGTGATTTATGTGGGATTAAATTTGTGGCTATCTTTTGAAGAAAACATACTGTCTTCCCCACCATCATCACCTAATAGATGCCATAAGAGGAAATCAATGAAGCATTTTCTTATGGAGATAACAAACAGGAATGCTGCTTACTTTAAATAATGAGGTCTTTAATAGCATGTACTGCAAAACCTACTGTTTCATCTTGACCAGAATTACCATAAGCAGTAAATATTGTGTATTTCAAGGCCTGGTGCTTAAAATATTTGACAAAAATATGTCCTATTATTCTTGAGGCTTTCTCATTTATAGCTTTTCAAGTTTCATAGTTATGAAACTTGAAAAGTTTTGAAATAGTTATGAAACTTGAAAAGTTTTGAAAAGCAAAAAAAATCTGCTGATTTCTCTTTAGGAAATATAAATAGTAATTTTTTCAATGCTTTCTCAATAAATTTTAAATCAATTGTGCAAACAATAGAATGTGAAATAAAGCAGTTATGCTTCAAAAACAGCATGAAGATGTGATCCTTTCTCTGAATCAGTAAAAATCTACATATAATACATATATTATACAAGATCTATTCAAAATAAATATCAGCAGTGTCTACTTTGATTTTTTTAGGGAAAAAAACCACTATAATTTACTGTTGTGGTAACACTGTTAAAACATTGTAACTGTAAAGGAGATTTCAGCAGCCACTCAATCATGAATGACTGTTAAATACTACCAAAGGAGACGTCACACTGTGTGTGGGAGAGAGAACAGTCAGTGAAACACGGCTCAGCAATTAAACATAATTGAATAAATATTCAAAAACAAAATGGATTTTATGTGCTGGGCTATCTTTTGCAACTTTTGTTTACATTTAGCATGTATTTTTCTGTTGTTTTTTTTGCAATTAGCCTAATTATCATTAGTAATGAGACAGGTCGAGTGTAAATAAGAGTGATTCAAGTCTTTTCTGTGCATCTCTAATCAATATTAATTGATTACAGTTGACACACTTCCCTTAGCTTGTTTTATTGGCTTTTAGAGCTATAACGACTATTCATACGAGTAGCACAATTAGGGTAATTTGCTTTATTACCCTTTCTACCTGGGTAAGTTAAGTGTAAAATTGGGAATGTAGTCAAGAGAAAAATATGCTACCCATTGTATCTAAAATCACACATACTACTGGCATTGATGGACATGTTAATTTAAAAGAGCAAAAGAAAAGCTTTGATGAGTGCATTCATCATTCATTATGTTGATATGATCTAATTTTTCCTGTAAAATTCCCATATTTTGAAAGCTTTCCCTTCACTCCTGACTCTGCCCTGAAATAATAAACACATTTGGGTAAGAAATGAGTGAAAGTGAAAGAATGCTTTAAAATCAGGGATACTCTTTGTGGAGGCAGAAAAGTATGTTGGTGCCAGACATAAACTCACACGACTTTGTTGATTATTAGGTTATTAAAAAAAAAAAAATCCTAAAGTAGACCCCCCCCCCCCCTTTTTTGGCACAGTTTTGAATTCTGGCGTAACAACATAGTTCAAAAAAGCTGTTATGGCTTTTTGGTTTTGCTGTGCCATCTCAAGGTTAGTGGCCCCAATTTGGCCAAGATTTATGGAAATCTTTGGAGATACCCCTGGCAACTCCTCTTTGTGCTTTTATCAGTTTACCAAAGTCCTAAAAATAAAGAAAATTACTTTTGGACAATTTATTTTGTTTGCAAGTGATTAAACTAGAAAACTATGCATATTTAAAATCATGTTGCAGATGGGTAAAACTGAATATTTCACATTTAAAGGGCAACTATTACTTTCAGTAACAGTTCTCTGCAGAGTTATTGTTTTTCTTTTTTCCGACAATGATGTTTCAGTCATGAAAATTACTATAACACTGATGCTCAGTGGGGGTTTCAAAAACGTAGGTGGGTGGGTACTTGATGTGTGACATCATTATAGGACAAAAAGAGTCGCTGGAGGAAGAGAAGGCACCAATCAATAGAAGCACTGCGGTGCGGCGCTCTCCCACAACTTCTAGAGGGCTGACACTTCAGTGCGCTTCTCTCTCAAACTTTCAGCGCCGCTTCACTTTGACTTCAGCGAGCTCTTCGTCTCTCTAAGATGTGCAGACAAGATTCCTTAGACTTTCATCGATTATGCCAACGAGTTTCCCCATAGACTTAACGTAGACTATCCCCCCCCCCCCCTCTACGTATATAACTGAACAAGACCTAACTCAACTCACAGCTGGTGAGAATATGTGGCAATCGGTGAACGGCATGGGCTGTCTTTGGTCCCCCAAGGATAAACAGCGTGGATTAAACACGAATTAATGTGGAATTTATCGGAGCTCAAAGGTGGAACGACGACCGGACACAGCGCTTTCTCGTCAGGTAAGGAGGAACCGGTGAATTTGTCAAACTACTAAAATAACAGTTTTGAGAAGTTTTTAAATAATTCCATGAAGAAAATTTCTCTTTACAATTTGTACTTTGCTCCCTTTTTCCTAGAAAAGTTACAGGGCGTTTTTATTGAACAATAAACAGTAAAGGGGCAGATGACAAAAAATGTTAATGTAAAAATTGTGCCGCTCGGATAGTATTCAGTTTTTGAAGTTTTTCAAGAGCTTTACCAGGATACATCTGGCTTTGGTACGGACGTCAGATCTAACACCTGCAAGCCTCTTGAAGTAACTCTATCTATTATGATTACATGACCGTCAAAGCCTCTGCAAACAATGCCGTCTGACTGTAATGCTGCTGTTGATGTGGATATTGTAATCTCTTTTCCCTAATACTCCTTGTGATCTTTCGCTCTGCACGTTTTTCCTTTTCTATTCAAATCACATCATCGAACATGGTTTCTTATCTCTCCTATCTGGAGACCGTATGTCTGCAGCCTCCCCCCGCCTCCCCCATCTAAAGAGCTTTGAATTTGGTTTGTCCACCCCTGTCATTAATTTTTCGCCTTGATATTTTTATGAATGAGTTCGTGTTAAGCCCAAACTCCCGCGGCGCAGTATAGCCGGTGGGGTTTGTCTCTGTTCTACATCAAAGTGGAAAAAGGTGTCTCCCATTCAAATTGTATGGAGATCACAAAGTGTTTGGGAAGCCCCAGCATGTCAATACTTCCGTGCCAGTGTGCTGACAGAAACCAACTCTTTCCACAGGGACTGACTGATCATGGTCGCCGTGGTCCGCTCTCTCATGGTACTGCTGCTCGCTCAGGTGTTGCTGGAAGGTGCTGCGGGACTCATCCCCGAGGTCGGCCGGAGGAAGTACAACGAATCTGGGAAGCAGAGCCCGGAGCGGTCGGAGAGCTTCCTCAACGAGTTCGAGCTTCGGCTTCTCAACATGTTCGGGTTGGGGCGCAGACCCACCCCCAGCAAGCACGCCGTGGTGCCACAATACATGGTGGACCTTTACCACATGCACTCTGCGAACGGAGACCACAGCACTAAACGACCCAAGAGCATGGGGAAGCACGCAGAGAGGGCCGCCAGCAAGGCCAACACGATTAGAAGCTTTCACCATGAAGGTACGTATTACTGACATACCTTCACCTGTCAGACAGCCCAAACCCATATTTAAACATGACTCAGTGCGTCAAGCTGAGCTTCAGAGTCTTCGCTGTTTTATGAAGGTTTAGTCATTTACGCACGACACGCATTCAAGTTATTTGTTACTCTTAAGAAGAAGAAGGGGAAAAAAAACTGTTAAAGTGACTCGATTTATAAACAAGCACCTCACGCACAATTTAACTAGCTCTCTTACATGCAGTGATGCAACGGCAAAGCAAACACGCCTTTAGCAGCTGTCACAGGCTTCACAAACATCAAGGGGCAGCGGTATCCCTAGGGTAATTTGTTTCTTAATAATTGATGGTGTTTGCGTGGGCTGTGAAAACAGTTTTTCCAGACACGCACCACAGGAACGGGATAAAGGGCGGTGTACTTTTTGCGCAGGTGATAGACATCACCCTGTAACTTCAAAAACAGCCCGCATTAAAGCAGCATGAACCGGGACAAAGTCATCGTGTCAGACTGAGTCATTTTTAACAAGACTGAAATTATTTGTTTGAAACGGTGGGAAGGAGGGGGGTTGCCTCCTTTTTCTTTCCAAATCGGCTCTCTCCGTCTCCCTCTCTCTCCGTGATGTGCGCAATTACGCACCTTCCTGTATCACCATAACTGCTCTCTCAGTCTAGGGGACACGTGGTGATTTCTGGAGTGAATTTTGCAGTTTAACTCCATAATAAAAGGGCTGCTAAGATGAAAAAAAAAATAGAATAAAGCAATAATTTTGTTACATTCTTAAAACACTCAAAGTAGTTTTTATTTAACTATCTTTTGATGAAATTTAAACAAAAATATTTATTAAATATTATTACATATTGTTTTGTGTACATCAACTAAAGCCTGGAGTAGCTTTGTAGGACTATTCCACTTCCTATGATCCAAGTAGTTCTTTGTGCAGCATACACGTTACTAAGTCTATTGGGGCCCTACACAGAGTCCTCATACAGAGTCCTGTGTTTGACTGGAGAAGTTTCCATCAGGGGTGAGTCAGAGGGGTGGTTGAGTGGTTGCTTGGGTGCTCTCCAAAGCCCTAGTGCAATGACACCAAGTGGCTAAACTGACACACTACAAACAATCCTGGCCTGAGCTGCAGGGCTGAGTGACTGCTCCCAGCCGACTTCTGGAAACATCTGCTCTCAGCCAACACACCTTGACACCACTGGTCATTACAAATGAGTTTAGACTGTATTTACACATGCAGCCTCTAGATTTTTTTTTTTTTTACCTCAACTTTCAAGGCGACATGGTTCCTACTTTTCTCGTATCATGTCAGTGACATTGTCGTGTTTGTTGTGCCATATAACAAGCATGCATGTACAAATGTTAATGCAACACATCGAAGCAAACAACACGAGCCGTTCATCTCATCTGCCATTCGATATTCGTTTCTCTTGGATAATGAGACTCGCTGCTATCAGTTTTTCAAAATGTAACCAATTTCCATGCCAAATAGAACATTTTCACTATTACAAGAGAAGCGATTGCCAGCAACAGATCTTAAATGAATGACCTGACGTTAGCTTTTATCTCGTATTTTGGCACACAGCACAAAAAGAAATTAGGAATGCCGACACACTCATATCTGCGGTTCACACACTTTTGACAAGCCTAAGCATGTTCACAAAGCAGTCTCAGGGAGACTGAAAATACTGTAGCAGAACCAAACAGAGAAAACAGTGACAAAAGAAGAGACAGCAAGAAAAGAGGATTTGGAGGCTAAGAGAACAGAGGGAAAATGGGATTTGGGTGCTGATGAAGGAAAGGAAGAGCCGGATCGAAAACCCGAAGAGAGGGAACGAGACACAGGGGGTTTTCCCACATCAAATGAGAAGTGATGGGTCTAATTGAGCTCTTTGTGCCTTTGGAGGGAGGTTTACGATGAGATGGTGGAATTTCCTAAATGCCTCCTTTGAAAAGCTAATAGTTTTAAGGTTTGTGTTTACTTTGCCACACCAAACAGATTAAAATGATGGCCTATACATTTTCTATGATCTTTATAAAGTAAGAGTTCAAAGCAGGGCTGCCTGAAAGAAAATTGCAGCTTTTACTAACACTTCTGTCATTTACCGTATCCCATTGAGGGGAATGCCAGTTAACTTAAGTATAAGTGTTACTTTCATTTGCCTCAGGACTGTTAAGAGCAGATATATAAATGATAGAACAAAGAATTTGCAAGTTTATGGACAATTTGTTTGTAAATTCCTCCCCAGAGCAACAATCACATAAAAAGGTCATAAGGATACTGGCAGCTTCAGCTTCTTCTGCATTTTTAAGAATCATTTTTACATAGACTAATTCCTAAGATGATAGATGAGCTATCATCTTTGATGGTAGCTCATTGCGTACGCAGGAGGAAGTTTTCTACAGTGACCAATTGTCTATGCAAATGACCCATATAACGGCTGGCTATCCGTTCTGATCTTATCCGAAAATGTTGGCACACTGCTTTCATTCTTTGACATTTAGCCAGACGATCTCAAAAGCTTGACTTTAATGATTGTTTTACATCATAATTGTCATTTGCCTGAGTCATACCTGATAGACTGATTCCACGCCCACACCATTTAATCGCTTGGCATAGCTTGAATCTACTGATCTAACAGTGAGATCTTCATCAGTGTATATCTGGAATGTGAGGAAAATAATTATTTTCATGCCAATTTACTTGTTGATTTCACTTTTGTTTGCATAATCTTACACTATGGCTTTCTATGTTGTTTCCCGTAGAATCAATGGAGGCACTGGCCAGCCTGAAAAGCAAAACAACCCAGCAATTCTACTTCAACCTCACGTCTATCCCTAAAGAGGAGCTCATAACCTCCGCAGAGCTCCGCATTTACAGGGATCAGGTCATTGGACCTGCACCTCCTAAGAACAGCAGCTCTACTAGTGGTGCTCTTGCAGGAGGCCTCCATCGTATCAACATTTACGAGATCTTCGGAGTTCCAATAGGTTCCAACAGCACAGAACCTCTGGTCCGTCTGCTAGACACCAGGCTGGTTCAGGACTCTTTGAGCCGCTGGGAGAGTTTTGACGTGAGTCCTGCTGTATCTGAATGGACTTCAGGGAATGGCCAGAATCATGGCTTCATGGTGGAGGTGCTTCATCCAGAGCCGACGGAGAAGGATGCAGGCCATTCCCGGAGAAGAAACGGGCACGTCAGAGTGAGCCGGTCCCTGCACCAGGACCAGGACTCATGGCCTCAGGCTCGGCCCCTGCTGGTAACATATGGTCACGACGGCCGTGGGGACTCGGTACTCCATACACGGGGGAAAAGGCAGGCAGCAGTCCGGAAACAACGCAGGAAGCATCAGCCAAAGGCAAGCTGCAAAAGACATACCTTGTACGTAGACTTCAGCGACGTGCAATGGAACGAGTGGATAGTGGCACCCCCAGGCTACCATGCCTACTACTGCCACGGGGAATGTCCCTTTCCATTACCAGACCACCTTAATGCAACTAATCACGCCATTGTGCAGACACTTGTCAACTCAGTAAACTCAAACATCCCCAGAGCTTGTTGTGTGCCCACCGAACTCAGCCCCATTTCGTTGCTTTACTTGGACGAATACGAGAAGGTGATTCTGAAAAACTACCAGGATATGGTGGTGGAGGGCTGTGGCTGCAGATGAGAAACAGGTTGTGTGGACACAAAGTGTGAGTGAGCAAGAGAGAGAGAGAGAGAGACACTAAGTGTTTAAGCTCTACTATGGACACCCAGTTTCCCAATGAAGACATTTATTTATATGAAAGAAACAAAGTAATAGAGATATTGAGAAAGAAGTGAAAGTATATATGAATATATTTATGTCTACATAAAGTTGGGAAAAATAAATGTTTTAATCAAAGGAATATTCCTTTACTGGTTCTGAAAAAGCATTTCTGTTGTACATTTTGAAATGGGTGCAATACCACATGAAGTATAATGCTCAGATGTTTATTTTGTATTTATTTCTATTATAACCACTTTATTTGTAAATAAATAATGTGTATTTATCATTAAAAAAACATGCAATTAGTCCAGTTTTGTAAGATCAGCAGCAGCTCTGTACGAGCGAGGGACTGTAAGGCGAAGACGTAAAGATGGGTTTTAAATTCTAACACTACACTAATTGCAACGAAAGCAATGAAATATTTAGGTAAATGTAATTAGAAACTAAAAGCAAAGATCACTAGCGTAACCAGCTGCAGCATAGTGCAGGATCACACGACAATTTACATGCCCACAAATGTAATAGACTCCTATGGGACGATTATGAAAACAGCCAAGCATGTTTTTATACATTACATGTCACTGCAAAGATTCCTGGGAACAATCTTCTGAGAGCTAGCTCTAGTGTTTATTCTTCTCCAAACCAATATTATCAAAGGAAAAAAGTGTAACTGCAGCGCTTCTGTGGAAGCTCTGACAGGGTTTATTTACAGTACAATTTGACATTGAAAGACTGCACACTGTGTTGAGACAGGGACAGCAACAAGGACAAATTTTACCAGCATTTTAATTAATTTGGATAAACATACACCTGCACCTGTCTATATGCGGCACATGCTCAGACAAATTGCCACCACGATGTCCCTCTCTCTTTCCTTTGACATGTTTAAATCATGAGGTTTTAATTAGTTTAAGCTTTCAAGGAAATCTATTGCTTCCAAAACAACACAACTGAAGCACATAAGGCACAGCAACAGCGAGAGACTCGTGTTTTATATGAAGTATCTGAAAACTTATAATGGGCATTTGAGCTACATGAAAGAACAAATATACAATCTGAATGAAAGAGAACGGCTCAGAACTGCTCCAAATAACACAGAGGAGATATCTTGTGCTGCCATAACATCACATCAGATAATAAGAGACAAAAGAGAAACCCAAAAGAGTTTTGCGGAGTAAGAATGAGTGCGCTGGCTGCTCTGTTTGCATTAGAAAGGGTTTTGAGGGATCACAGTGCAGCTCAAAATACTTTAAATAGAATGTTTTAATGTGAGTGCACGTTGGGACCATGGAATGTTGGTTTTCAATCTCAGACACATGCATATGCTTGCATGGAAAACCAACGTGGTTGTTTTTTCAATCATCTATTCAAGGATTTCCTGGTGGGCTTTTTCTCTTCGAAAACAAATGTGCATTAAACAAAGATATGCTTGTTACTTATGTGGGGAACATACATGAAAACATTAAGAAGCCCCGGTGCTTCATACAAAAGATGCAGAATCTCAAATAAACAAAAAAAAAAGAGTTACAGTCTACATGAGTTCACGTTTCCTCCGAGTAATCATGCCGACTGAGCTACTCCACATTCTGTCACTTAAAAAAATCATAAGCCTTAATGTAATTTATTTGATGTGACAGACTAACACAAAGCAGTGCATTACTGCGAAGTAGAAGGAAAATGATAGCCGGCTTTCAAATGTTTTACAAATAAAGATCTGAAAAGTGTGCTGTGTGTTTATATTTAGAAACTTTGAGCCATTACTTTGTAGAACCACAGTTGCGGCAATTAAAGCTGCAAACCTTTGGGTTTATGTCCCAACGAGTATTAAATATGTATAGACTGTAGTATTTACCCAAACTTCACTACTGAATACCTCAAGTTCAGTCAGATTGGATGGACCAAGCCTGTTAACATAGACTCTCACTTGGATTTAGATCTGAACTTTGACTAGACCATTCTAACACATTAAAATGCTCTCATCAAAACATCTCCACTGTATCTGACTGAATGTTTAGGGGTCATTAGAAGACGGAGAAACGGTCACCCATCAGTTGTAAGCAGTTTCCCTGTCCCTGCTAAAGAAAAGCATGCTAATAGCAGGACGCTACCACTATGTTTTACTGTGGGGATTTTGTGTTCAGGGTTATGTACAGTTTTCTGCTGCAAAAAGTAAAATTTTGATCTAAAGCAGCTTCTTAAGTATATATGTTGTATCGTCTACATTTGGTACAGCATCTACATATTTTTTCTTGGCATACTTCTGTTCTCATCCATGAGTTATTAGGGCAAACATTAGTTAATCAGCAGATTATCCCAAGGCTGTGGATCTCAGTAGCTCATCCACAGTTAACATGGGCATATAGACTGCTTCTCTGCTTAATCCTCTCCTTGCACAGCTCGTCATTTTAGGTAAATAGCCAAGTGTTGTTAGTTTTGTTGATGTACAATTCTCTATGTTTTGTGGATGATGCTCTGAACATTGCTTCCAGATATGCTTAAAGCTTTAGAATATTGTTTGACAACCCAGCCCTCCTCTAAATGCGACGCCTTTGTGAGCTTTATGATACCGACTTCACTAATGTTCCTTAATTAACTTCAGTGACGATCACAGAGCAGCTGCATTTGTACAAACATTAAATTATGCACAAATGGAATGGATTAAATAATCAGGTGATTTCTGGAGGAAGTTGGCTGCACTGGTTTTTAGGAGTATCTGATTAAAGGAGTCTAAAGACAAATGAATGCTATCAGATTTTTATTTGTTAAAAATGGTGAAAACCATGCATCCTTCTCATTCCACTTTCCACTTACTTTGTTATCCACTCCATGTAGTCCTAATAAAATCCATTATTTTTGGTGGTAGTGGGACAAAATGTGAAAGAGTTCAATAGGTGTGAATAATTTTCCAAGGCACTTTATCAAAGCATGTAACTAATTTATTATCTTAACATTCAAGCTCAAACTCTTTTCAACTTCAATTTTCTGCACTTGTTTTTGTTCTGTCCTCCTCCTCCATCCCCTCTTGGTCCCATCTGGTGTCAATTTTTTCTTTGTAGATCCCACCATACCACAACACTACACATGAGCTACACATACATCCCCCAGTAGCTGCCCTATTTTAATAGACTTTAGGAGGAAGTCACTTTGTTGGCACACTTAGCAAAAAATCAACACAGAAAATCTAAGCTCCACAACAGTTCCTGCCACAAATTCCAGCAGTAATGGCAAGAGTGGGATGTGGGGATTTTTTGGAGTTAAAAAAAGTGTTAGATTTAGTGGCTTTATAGTTCAAGTCCATAAAGCTTTCATTGGGTTGGGTGGAAATACTGCTCCCAGAGTGGGCGACACATGGGCAGCACTCCCAAAACCCTACTTCTGCACCCCATCCCAGCTGAACTGAGTTTCAGTTGTACTAAAACGCGACCACTGTTTCACCACCTACTGGGGCTTCTCGTTTTGGAGCCCTGTTAGTATCAGAAAGCTCCTAGGGGACCACTTCTAAACTTTTCACTAAGAAGAAGGGATCAGAGGTCAAAGTAATAAGGACCAATTATCTCCGCCCATTCTGACTGACTTCCAGGCTCATCACGTCATCATGGTCTAGTGGCTTCGAGTGTGGTCAGCCACTGGATGGAGCTGAGAATGTGTTTGTTTTTTACAATCCATTCGTTTTATCCTACTTAGAAACAATCTTTATTTTAGCACCATTTCACCAGAGATGATGATTCAAGATTGAGCTAAAAAACACAGCTGTTAGTCTGTGTATTTAGCAAGTTTCTTTTCACCTGCTGCACAGACGTGGACAAAGGCACTTTTAGAAAACAGATTTTTTTTTCTCCTTCCCTCTCCGCGAACATCTGGCAAATCAGTTAAAGGTGTCCTTCACTGTCTTTGTTTACACACAACAGAGTAACCACACAACTGATGTACATAACACTAGGAGCTGGGGCCCACTAGCATGGCAAGACTCATTCATTTTGTTTGTTGCGCAGCAAACCTCACCAAAACTGTCCGCAGTCACAAACAACCTGAATCTTAAGGGTTATAAAATCAGATTTCCAGATTTCTGGCTGGCCCAGAATTGGAAAATATGTGGCTGTGCTGTGCATCTTTGATGAAACAGAGGGCTCCTGAGATTTCAGTGGGCTCTGTGCCAAAGTGGAAGATGAAAATTAGGAGAAATATAAAGAGAAAGCTGCCACTTTAGAGTCTTCTTTCCAACTTTGGATCTTTTCTTCTTTATGTGCAGAACACTAATTTTAGAGGTGGTGTACATGGTGTTTCTGTATTCCGAGAACAGCCCGTAAGATGACGTCCGGCATAGCTAAGGCTGTGGCATCTGTGTAGCAGCTCTGAACACATCAAACAAGCAGGCGTCCACAGTTTCTGGAGCAGAGCAAAAATGGAAATTACTTTTCCAGAATGACTGTATGGTTGATAGTGCCTTTGCGTTTATACAATTGTTGTCCTTCATTTTTTTTCTAAATCCATGTTTCTACAAGCATGTGAGAGCTAAAATGTATAAGACCTTTGCAAAAATTAAGAATTTTTATTTAATAAATTTAAGCAACTTCCTATTATAAATACGTTACCACTGTATGATTGTTAGTAATAAACCTGGGTGCAAACTATGCTCTGGTACTCTGATTTCTGAATTTGAGAGCAACATACAGTAATCATTCTCTTTTGTTATATAAATTTATATAATAATTTGGCAGAAGCAAGTAAATTAGCAAATAATTTATGATACTAGCTGTTCTAATGGCAGATCCCTTTTGAATCTGTCAATGATCAAGAAAATCAGAATATTATCTTCTCTCATTGTGCCAAGCATATCCCATCGTCTTGAGTCTTTAGTACTCTGTACTCAGTAAAATAATAAAGGTTTATTAGAATAAAAGTCAATAGTAATTAATTTAGATGTACAAAAAAATAACTACAATTTATTTAATTACTTTAACTCTATAATCAAGCAGGAATGGAGTTCAAGATGTGTACTTTGGACTTTGAGGACTCACACTTTTCCACAGATGACATGGAAAGACTTCCATATGGCCCACATGTGGACAAACAAGCTTGAGGTTGGATTTGCCTCTAGACACTGACCTTAGATCAGTGTCGCGTTTTTGCCTCTCGTGGTTACAGTTAGGTTTGGAGTAAAGGGTAAACCCGACAGATCCTGGAACCTTGCCGTAGGGCGTCTCCTACGCACCAAGCTTGAAAGAGTTATTGCGGTTACACGAGCAGCCTCCATCTTTATAAGAGGAAGTGAATAGATCAATCAAAGGGAGCAGCATGACATCCCCCGGCATGCCTGTTAAATAAATGTCAATCTCAGGCACTGTAAATCTCATGCATTGCCACAGTTACAACATCAAAATAGTGTTTGCATTTAAAGTTGGCAATGAACAGAGAGCTACAAACATAGCTGTCTTGTCAGATGGAAGAATGGTAGTTAAAGATTGAAAATGCACACTATATCAAATAAGTGCAACACTCAAAGACAAAACACCAAGACTTATCTTAAAAAGCTGATACATAAAGCCCTAGTCAACAAAAACGCAACTTATCAAAATGCTGTACTGCTGGGGTCTTTGGCTGCAGTCTCAGAGCACAACTCTCACACGACTTTTAGTTCCACATCTGCTCCACCACACATGAACATTGTAACTGAATTACCTCGTCAGCATGAAAGCATGTTCTAAAGAAGTATGTGACTTTAGTGTTGAAAATAGTAAACTCGTGTCACACAGTTTCTTATCTTGCCACATATGTTATCATATCTGGTTTACCAGAGTCTAAACATGAAGCAATGCATTCCATTTTGTGAAACATAAACTCTGGTCCACACGCAGCATGTGTGTTACTTAAGATAGGCTACTTTTTGCTAACTTACTTTTGCTGTTCTAACATCATTTTGTTGATTTTTCAGTGTTCATGAAAACTTTGAGCTGCGCTACCAAACTGGGAGATGTGGAAGATGTTTCTGAAACACGTACTTACTCGCTTGCCTCAGATTTGTATCTATTTAACTTAGGATATTAAGGTGAACTCAAACATTGTCATATCTTGCATTGTACATCAAACATGGACAATATTTTTTTTTAAAGACAATAAATTACAGCTGATGCTGTTATAGCTACAACTAATGAAGAGCACAGCGATATGCCTGAAAAGTGTTGCTACACTGATCTGTTGAAATAATAAAAATGCAAAAAGAAATAAAACTGCATCAATGGGATTTATTTTTAATGTAAAACATTTTCTACCATGAGATTTGGTAGAAAAAAAGGTCTTAGGTGGATAATATTTTTTAATAAATAACTTAGAAAAGAAGATGACTTCAATTAGAATGAACAATCTCTCCACAGCTAAAGTCCAGGAACCTGTTATTCTGCAGATCACCACGGTGTGCAGAACATTGAGTGTGTTAATACAATTAGGACCGGTTTGATTTTCATCCTAGAGGCACCAGAACCAGTTGAACAGAGCTCTGAAATAGGTTCACTTGTATTTTACTCTGTATACAGCAGCAGTGGCTGGTTCTGCTTTGCTCCCATCCCTGTGCTACAATCTGCTCAGCTTGGATGCAGAGCAAAATGTGCCTTGATGTGAAGTCATGTAGCTGATAGAAATACAAAGATCTGCTAAGGAAAGCTGTTACCATGAAAACAGATTTTAATCCTAAACGATTCAGCTCCTAATTGTCCCTTTAAGTCTCTGCAAGACGGACACAACCACTGCAGACTTTGGCCACAAAGTTGTCAGACATGTGATATCAGCACAAACATCGCATGTGTTCTGTTTTTATTTCCATCGCAAATGTGAGACACCGTACAGTCCTGTGGTTTTCAAGATTTTTTGAATGCCAATATCAGAATCAAATTTTATTGCCACCCCCAGTAAGTGAGTTCACTGGCTAGGAAATTGCTTTGATATAATGGTACAAAATAATAATTAAATAATAAGAAATTATTAAATAAACTATATTTGCACAGCAAGAGGAGAAGCATGTCATTATTACATTATAACATTATATTCCGTTATTGTAAGATTATTATTTGGTTGCTAAGGTATTTGATTAGCACTTTTAAATTATATGGTAAATTATGTAACACACTACATGGGGCGTTATTACGGTAAGTCACTCATGCTACAAATTGTTTGCCAAAAAAATACATATAGTAGCTTAGCTTAGCTGAAAATTAAATTGTGTACATTACAGTATGAGACAAGTTAGGTAGGTGGTACTGGAGCATTTTATACATTAAAATTGCAGTATGAAACTTAAGAAAAATATCTCTCTTTTTTTACATTTTTGGTAAAACTGTCACTATGTTGTGACAATATAGTACAAGACTGGCGATGTGAGTGTCAAAAAAATAAATAAATAAATAAAATAAAACTCCTCTGTTTTCTCCCAATGCTGCTAGTACTAACTAGAAATAACCAATTGGAGCCAGGATTAGGGTGTTAGTGGTGTCAATCATGCTTGTGATTGACTACTCACTCCCTCTCCCCCCTGCCCTCTGCTATGCTACAGAGTCTTCCCTTCAGCCTGTCATGAATGCTCAGGCTAGTTAGCAGAGACTCCGATGACGGCAGATAAACAGTTTTTCTGGAACGATAAATTGTTAGCACATTGAGCAGTGCATACATGAGGTTGATTGACAGTGCTAAGAGCATACTTCTGGCTCTTATTGGCTGTTTTTGACTGGGAGCAGTGTATTTCTTCAAATGGCAATAGTAGCAACAGGAGGAGGTGGAGGATATCAATCTTTTAGCACATTATCTCTCTCATATCATACTATCATGATGTAGTGGCAGTTTTAACAAATATGTAGAAAACTTTTTTTTAATAGAAGTTACATCCTGCAGTTTTAAGCAAAACTGTGCTGCTGAAAGACACCTTAGACAAGCTAAATCAAGAAATAACACAAACATAGTTCAATCACAAGATAGAAGAACAGTCCCCAGGGGTAAGTACTCTGTATGCTTTAGATCTTTTTCTGAGTCAGGTGGTCCACACGTGAAACAAATGATGGTTCATTAACAGGCCTCTGCAGAACAGTATAATGAATGGTATAATATACTTAGGAAGTAATTCCACCATTTGAGACAGCTGTGTTGGCACAGGGAAAGAAACAAGTATGAACACAATTACTCTGTACCTTTCACAAGATGCAGCAGAGCTTCCCTCTCTAATAACCCTCTACAATACCTGTCTTGTGGATTTTTATGGGAGATTCAGTGCAACTCAATTAAATAATGAGAGAGTTGTCATAAACCCAAGACAATAAAAAGTCTTGAGCTCCAACAGTGTTGGCTATAATCTAAACCCATTTGTGAAAATTCATGTGAAAATTGCAGCGGTTGGATGAAATTTGTATAATTTTGCAGATTTAATTCAATTCTTTTGTAATTTTTACAGTCAAAACATAATCCAGTAGGGAATGGGGAATATTTATTTTACTACTCATCAGTAAAGGACTGGTGTTTCATTTCAAAAGTCTCTAGACTTTTCATGGCTATAGAACATTAAGTCTCTTTCAACAAGAGCAGTTCACCATTATACCCAGTGATGCTGTTGTCACGCCACTGATTCCCCACTGCCATCTTGTTGTGTTTAGGCACACACTGGCACAGTGCTGACCCAGTTTGTGCTGTGTTTGTATAACCAAAGAGAAACAGTGCAGGCTTAGTGAAAACATCTTTTTTAAGGCATAACCAATGTGTAAAAAGGCCTCAGACAGAACATGGCTTATGAAAAAGAAAGTTCTCCAGTTTGTTTGTGTCTTTACTTCTAGTGGTCCCCCCTGAACTCTTTTGCAATCAGTCTCTGTTCTTTTTGGTTTTGGCTGGAAAAAGCCTGCTTGTTTTAAAAGTTTTGAAGTTTTGCACAAATCTACCTGCTTCTAAGGTACATAGAGAAGGCAAAAAATCTCAGCAGGTGAAGACTTCATCAACACTTGTGGTATTAATAAAGTAGTTTGGATAACCGACTGTTTTTTCACTTGTACCCTTAACAGAAGGCCCTGAGGGATAATCCTGATTATTGTCACATCTGGACATGTTGGTCAGTCAATTAAGTTCTGTTTTTTTAGGCCTTAAAGTCACTTTGAAAATAATCTCCAACTAATTTGACAGTGTTACTATTGTCATTACCCATTTGAAAGACCAATTTACACCCAAACTTTGACTTTCTGGCTGAAGTCTTTACATCCTGCTTTAATATTTTTTCCCATCTCTCCAGCAACAAAACATAATGCTGTGTGGCGTCTATAATTTACAAATGGGCTGGTGCTCTCAGGTATGCAAGTTTCTCCTTTTGTGCTAAAAAGTAATGATGGCTGCCAGTGTTGTGGTACTCGAAATTGGTCTTGGTCTCGAGACCGGTCTTAAGACCATTTTTTGATGGTCTCAGTCTCGTCTTGGACTCGACCGCATTTGGTCTCAGTCTTGTCTCGGTCTCGGGCGCTGAGGACTCGGCATTTTATTTCAAGACCAGTCGAGACCGCAACTGTGAAAATACCACTAAACATGCAGCATACTGTCCAGTTTATTTGTTAACATCTTTGTTTTCAGTGGATGCAAAATGCACCGATTAAAATCCAAGCAACTACGTGTTTTTCCCTTCCCCCTCCCCTCCCCACCTTTCACTCGCGCGCGGCGCTCCAGGACATGCACCGTGGTTTTCTCTCAGCGGCAGAAAATGTTTGTCTAATCGTCAGTAATATAATAGCGCTCCATAAATCATAAAAAATCCGATGGCCACAGCTAACTCAGCAGCGCTTCGCTTTCACAGACGGTGGGGACAATGTCTAACTTTTTTCGTCACTTAGAAAAGTAGCTCAAAGAAGGTAAGCTCCGTTAACGTGATGTTAGCAAAGCTAGCTGTACAGAGACACAAGAATTTGTGATGAAAAAAAGTCACTCACTGTCTGAGTTATTGTGCGGAGATGTTGACTGTCTTGTCGCATATATGGGACAACGCTATGTCCAAAAGTCTGCAATATAGTGAGGTGACATTCAGAAACAGTCGATTCTTCTCCACGGCTCTTTACTTATTAGATAGGACTGGAGTGTCACTCACTGAGAGCCGTTGTTCTATCAGATAGCCATACGCTGTCAGGATAGCATACATGCAGTGAGTAGCATGCCCGCTAAAACAAACTGCTAAAACATGCATTTGTCCATATTTAAAAGCAGTAGTTGGTTCTTTATCATTTTTAGGGGAGCTTTTTAAGAGCTATTTTGGAAGATCCAAAGTGCCACAATTGCAGACCACTGGTATCGGTGGACAGCAGGTGATTAAAATACGGAATATTTTGATAAGTGGTGGAAAAGACAGTTTGCCAATCTATAATGTTTGACTAAATCTCCAGGCTGTCCAACTAATCCCGGCATGTGTAAAGAGGTCGCACATGCCTGTTTGCCTAGAAACCCATTGGGACACTGTAGGTCTTCATTAAATCCTACAGCTGTTGCCAAGGTGGAACTTTAAAGTTTGAATATATCAATGCTACTGTGGCCACAGCTAACTTTTAGATAAAAACAAATCTGAGCTGTCACCAAAATTAGAGAAAATAAGAGGCCTCATATATTTAGAAGTTTTGAGAAGCACCTTGAGTTGTCAACAAACCTCAGTTCCCAAAGCAAGAGTTGATCCGAGCGAGGAAAGTCTGAGACCTGTTATGAAGTTCAAGGTCTCACTTGGTGGTCTATGAGAACAAGCTGGTGCTGAACCTTTTGTTCGTAGAGCAGATTACCAGGAGGCCACTTCCAGATGCAGTACACCAGGGTAAACAGACTCCACTTCCCTGGGTGGTATGGAACCAGCCCATTCCCCACACTTTTCTCATTAGTGTAATAAACTTTGTGTAAACTACTGGACTGCCATTGTCAAGGACACATGCACATCTCCTTCATTCATCCATCCATCTGTCAGTTTGTTACAAATCTCCATGCTGGGGATTTGCAGGTTATAGTAAAAACTTAAATGACAAACTGACAACACGTACTTATGAGGCTAAACACCTTTTAAAGTAAACACTCTCTGAACGAAATCACAGATTGTAAACAAATGCAAGACGTCCAAACTAATATGATAGTTAAAATGCGGAGAGACAACAGATGTCTGAAAAGTAAATAGCATTTGTTTTTGCACACCACACGCACCCTTGTTGAAAACATGTCTGTTATTCTGGAAGGACTGAGACGACAGATGCCTATAAAGCAGTTCCAAAACCTAGGGGACTCAGCCAATTAAGCCACCAAGTATAACTCAAAGCTCTTCACATCGCACTCCCACAGCCTGTCATTGGCATGGCAAAGTCTGCCTCACCAAGCTTCCTGTGACTCACTTCCTGTCCCGGCCCTGCACCTGCACTCCCCTGGGTGATGTCATGGCAGGTTTTCCTATTAGAGTCTTACTACTGAGCACTCTCCCCATCTGGCAAAATGTGCATAAGCACGTATGCATGAATGTGTTTATGCTTGTAAATCAGCATGCCTGGTGCAGACATCTTTCAGAAAGCGCTTAGCGAGCGTGGGCCTTCATAACTTAGGTGATGACCTATACTTTTTAGGCCAAGACTTTGGTGACAAACACAAATCAAACAGACATTTAGAGAAAAGAACAGCCTAAAGCCATTTAATTGTCATTACATTCTCCCTTCCATTTTTGTACTCCCATGTGTCAATGTGTTACATAAAAGACTTTATGTCTATAAAAAGAAAGAAAAAAAAAACCTTGAAAATATTATTCTTTTTTTATAACTCAGTGAGAAAACTACTTTTTTGGGTTGAATAAAAAAGGTAGATATTTCTATAATAATAAATGTAATCAATTTAATATAAATACTGTTTTGGGGAATTTGAGAACACCGTTTTAGTCCCAACTTTTGCCTTGGAAGTTTTGTTTTTTTTCTTTTTTACCCTCAGACAGAAGGTGTTTGTCAAAAGACAGAGAAAGACTTTTATATTAGTACAATGCTTTGCAAATGTCCTGAGCTTTTCACATTCTATCACGTAACATCCATCAGCTTCAGTGTATTTCTTGGGATTTATGTGACAAATCCAACATGTTAAGTTAATAATTCTAAAGTGAAAGTAAAAGAACACAAACCTTCTTAATTTTTGTTACGTATAAAAGTCTGAAGAGTGTGACGTGGGTCTTTATTAGAGGGGAAAGTGGGCTGGGGAGGCAGTTCATAAACATGCACTCCACAATCTTCTTCAGATTTTCATTCATGGAAAATCTAAAAACAACTCTGTGCCACAACTATGTGCCACGAAAGCATAATAAAAGTGCAATAAAATACACACAAGTTGTGGTTTTAATGTGACAAAATGTAAAAACTTCTAGGAAATAATTTTAGAAGTGTTATAGTTTCCTTTTTTACTCTTTTCCACCCCTTTTTAAATAGTTATACATTGTGTTGACTATGTTTTCTGTACTATTTGGTTTTGATTGCTGTCAGCTGACATTATAAGCTATCCTAACGGCTATCTATGGGACACTGCACTCTGTCCTCCCTGTTAGTGTGTTCTTACACAACAAGTCATCTGGCTGTCAGTTTGATAAATGATAGAGTAGAAAGAGTTGAGTGTAATGTAAGGACAAAGTTAGACCAATGTGTTTTTATTTTTACCATAGGTTTCTCATTACCTGGAACATTCTTCATCACCTGCACAAAGAAAAACACTCTTTGTGTATACTATACTTTTTGATGGAACAATGCAATTATTTAGTTTAGCAACAAGACACGATTCTTTACTTCTACAGTAAATCTACTGTATGTATACTTAGAAACTTCCTTCCTTTATTAGAATGGGCAGTATTTAGAATACCACAGTTTACCAACATTCAGGGGTTGACATTGGACTTCGTCTTCATCGTGTCACTGAGCAAACACCGGGCGTTCTGTTGACTGGGGCATAAAATAGTGCTGTTGGGTTTTAGGTTTCCACAGCGGATCAGGGCTGCAGTATATTGAGTCCATGTGGGGAGTACGTTTTTAATCTGAGCCTTACCCACAGTCCTTCCTGTTTCTAATTTGGCGCTGCAGCGGTTTTGTCCCGAGGCCAAGAGCCTCTCTTCCACAGAGTGTCTATTTCCTCTGAAGTGAATAGTAGCAGGTGTGCTGGCCTAAGATCCCTTAGAGAAGTCTGCTTATGAATGGCCCACATCTCACTCTCTCGCTTGTCTTTGTTTTCTTTTTTCCTCCTTGCATTCTTATTTTTCAGCACGTCTCATGTTCTTTTCCTTTTTTTTCGCTTTCTGTCTTCCTCAGCTGTTTTGTCTTCACCACTTTGTGGTTTCTTTTTTGTCTCCTTCATCTTTCATTTTATTGTTCTCCTTTGCTGTATTTGCTGTCTTCAAGATCAAGCAGAACACTTTGAATAAGTCATAAAGATGTATAGCTTGTCGTGATAAATCAACAGAACGACATAAACAAGGGCAGCTCAATAACATCTCCACATATTTGAGACATCTGACGCAATAAAATATAAAAGTGTCAAGATTTAAATTAGTTCTTGAATTAAGTTTAAAGAAATCAGCTTTTGCTTTTCAAAAACACAACTACTTGCGCAAACACCATTTCCATCGGGAATTAATTTCGCTTATGCAACTGACAAATGTGCACATGCAGTGCAGGAGGAGAGAAACGTGTATGGGTGTTTGTGAGAGATAAAGACACAGAAAGGCAATCATCTCAGTAATGAGCCTCTTGTCATCAAGTCAGCTTGATGGACAAAAATGCATCCAATCTTAGCGGAGGAGACATGTTGTCATGCCACTTCAAGGAGGCTCTGCATCTGGAATTAACCTTTAGAGACCTCCAGTCCCCTCCCTTCCCTAAAACACATGCTCTAATGAGTTGGGCTCTAAAGGGTGCAGCATTTTAAGGCAAATGAATCCTATCGAGCCTAAGTCATATTCTTACTTATCGCTGAGAGAAAAGCAGCAAAAGAAACAATGTTTGGGGCCAACGCTGTGTGACTAAGCTCAGGGGTGAAATCCAGCTGCAAAGCCATTAAGGAAATGAGAGTATAACTAAAGGGTTGTTTAACAGAAACACATGAACTCTTAATGATGTTTGTGTTTCTTCAATTTTTCTTCCACATCATTGTGCCAAGTTGAATTTGGTGTAAAGGTTATGAGCAGATGTTGCAGACTCTGTTCCCAGTAAATGCAAGAACATGTGATTTAAAAATTTAAAAATTTTCAAAGTATTTTCATAAAAAACAACAAAGAGACGATGTACTTCCTAAGGTATTGCTACAAGACAAATTACAACATTATTACTAAAATTATTAATCCCCTATTATAATCTTCCCACCACATCACTCTAAATCAATCTATAAAATTTCATTGCAGTCATTCGGAGCAGCCTTTGACCCTCTAGCAAACAATGGACACACTCCTGCTTGTGTTTATGCTTCATCCCTGTTTCTGCTACCCTGATTTTCTGCCAAAGTCAACTATGGGCATTTTCATTTCCAGCCGTGGCATTTCCGGCATCTGCACACGCTTGTGTTTACACAGGATGTTCAAACTCGATGCAGATTACACAAATCCAATTTGGAGGCTGAGTTCAATCACCTCCTTTATTTCAACATTAAGTAGATGAAGCTGGGAGCCAGATCACCACATCCATTTCCAGGAGGATTGGGTAAGGGTAATGAACTGTACATCAGTAAGTTCAGAAAGTATTTTGGAGAAGGCAGATGGATGTCATCCACGGGTTCCCACACGATTGCATGTGGTTGAATTTACTCAGTGTAGTTACGATGGTTTCTTTTTCATATATTTTTGCAAAAGTTCTGGTCCCCCGCTAACAAGGAACTGTGAAGAAACTAAAGGAACATGCAGGATTTTAGTACAATTCCCACACTTGAGGTATAGGTCTTAGTTTATGCTCAGATGCCAAGACTAAACACACGTAATGCAGCTCTGTGTTATGAACCTTTTTTCATCTTAAATCAGATAATCACTGATTACTTAAACTCAGGAAACACAGTATAGGTCAGACATCAGTGGTGCCAAGTTAAGTTTCACATATTGTACAACGAATTATTTCCAAGTTTGGCTGAGGGCGACCTACAGGCGTGCTGGCCCATTCACTTGTTTGAGTCCAGCTCCAGCTCAGGACGGAGATGGGAAATGCAGCGGAAGACTCAATGGTCTCTGACCTTTTCACAAGTACAAAAGGACCTTCTTTGTGTCCAGAAGGGCAGTCATTTGTTCAACAGGATTTTAATTACTGCTCACTTCAAGCAAAAGTTCTTTGGCTGGTGTCTGTGCCCTCACCTGGCTCCTCTTGTGCATTTGTGAAGGGCATTGACCTTCCAAAGCACCAGTTTGGCCAGAATAGGGCTGCCAATCTGTCCTGACTGAGGTAGCCATCCCACATCTTTGGAGAAACTCCATTCATTGCAGCTAGTTGTCTGCCTAATTGTATCACATTCTGCGTCTTTGTGCTAGCATTCCCTGGGCAGCTAAAGGTTGCCAAAATCTCATCCGCCACATCAAAAGGGCCCTATTAACCCCTGACCCATGGTTGGTGTGTGTGGACAAGGTCGCTCCTCACACCCAACCGGGCCCATTAACACGTCGCCCCGCAGCAGAAGAACTATTTTGACGGGCTGTAATTGGTGCTAAGTGATGGTGGACAAAGGCCCCCTCTGTGCTGCCTACTGGACTGAGCAGTTCTGACCGCTCTCCGAGCTTCACGCTTGACATTTCTCTTCTGAGTCCAATGTGAGGAGAGAGGAACTGGGGAAGCCCCCTTCCTGGACAACCACCTCCTAAATTTCTTCATCTTTTCAACCCCCTTCCGTTTGCCATGGCGCTCCTTTGAAAATGTGTGATAATGAGGTTCTAGAGGGGAGAACAGGCTGGAGCAGCATTGCATGGTCAAGATCAGTGGAAGCTGATTAGTCCAATGGCAGACCATTCCTTTCAGAGCAACCCTAATTAGTTTATGTTAGCTAGTGAAGGTTAGGGGGCATGTTTGACTGAGGCCTTTTCTTTAAATGCCACAATGGTGTGATGATCTGTCGATGCAGGTGCAGCTTTCGGCTGCTTTTATGTTGCTAATCTACTTTGGGTATAGCTTGTACGGTTGAGCTGCAACATGGTGTAGACAATAAGGTCTTTTACCAGTGATTATATGACATTTATGAAAACTAGCCACCAGCAACCTAGTTTTTTTCTGTCTCAGCATTGATTAGTCATAAACTGCAAAATTAAAACTTTACAAAAAACCAGAAAGCACCTTAAATTTACATGCGATACTTATTATTTTAATACTAAAGGAAAGCCACAATGTCTGAACAAGCTAAAACTAGAGAGAAATATTTCATTGTCTAATTTGTAGTCCACCCAGTAGGTTGAGCTCTTTGACTGAATTATTGTCATTTCCCTGCCCCATTTCCATTGCCATTTACAATCACTGAATTTATGTTTGTCACAAATTACAATTCTTTCAATCTATAACTGCAATCCCAAATGCCCCATTGTTGTGTATAGTGTGAGTCCATGGAAACAGCCCTGTGGATCCAAGCCAAGGCTTCTCTTACACAAAACTCTATACTTAAGACAGGTCTAACTCTCTATCCCGTAGGCCATGCCATGCTCTCATCCCCGTATTTAACAGTCTGACGTCAGACAGGAGCAGAGGAGGCAGCAGAGGCGACTTTAATACTAAATCTCTCACCCTGTCATTATCGGCCTGTGTGACCGCCTATCAGGGGCCTGTGAGTGATGTGGGAAAGCCTGGGCCATGTCCTCCCAACTCCTGCAGACCAGGCCGCCTGCTCTGTCCAAACCAAACTGAAAAATAAAGGATAGGCACAGCTACAGCTGACATCAATGAGATGCTGGGCTCTTTATGCCCACTCTGTGGTTAGAAGGAGAGAAGCCTGTATATTAATCTCTTTCTAGTCTTTACTCTTATGTTTTCTTCCTCTTTTGCCTGCTTACCACACAAATGGTATTTCTGGGCCCTCCATTCCATTACTGCTAACTAAAACAAAGGCAGAGATTGTAGTTTCTAATATCTACTGCCTGTACAGTTTCTCTCCACTTCTAAAACACTTGCACAAAAGAAAAGAAGAATAGACGGGCCTTGCACCGTTACAGTGATGGATAGTCGGGTGTCAATCTAATGCCCAAGTAAGGTTTTAATGTTAATTTGCTCGATAATTGTTAGGTTGTTCCGTTTCAACTTGAGCAAATGAATCACTCTATGCTTCACATTCAAGACTTGAAAAAGCCAATTACAATTCATTCAACACATAAATGTTGGTAAATGGCCTGTATAACATTTTATCAAGTCAAGAGGACCTCAAAGCATTTTACACCACATTTAATCATTCACCCTGTTGAGAATAAATAATTCTGTGTCTTCCTCTATCTCTTTTAGCTATTCACATGCTCATATACACATACATGCATTCGCATAGATCACATGCGAGCAAAGGTAAAGCTAAACGAAACACCCTCACAGTTATGCACAACATTTTGTTGGTCTAACACATAAGACTCCAATAAAATAAATTGTAGTTTGTGGTTGTAGCATGAGAAAATGTAGTAAATTTCAATGGCTATGAATACATTTGCAAAGCACTACGGTGTGCTAATATAAAAATGCAGAAAATGGGGTCTAAAGCAACAACTGAACAAGTTGACTGTAAGTTGCCACACCATTGTCTTGACACCTGCGGTGGTGAAGAAAGGAACTAAAACATGCCAGCTGAGTCAGGCCAACGGGCCATGTGATGTGGGTCTTTATGAGAGGACACCTGCAGCACCCAGTGCCCCAGTCAGCTTTGTAAAAGCTTCGATACTGGGTGGGGGCAACAGGGGGCGAGCGACAGGGCCAGTCCCAGGTTTGGCCCTGAGGGCCATAACTATCACTCCAGTTCATGGGTTGCCTTTGGCCTTGCTAACTGTTCCATGAAATGGGCCCCAGAAACAGTGCAAACCTCCCAGAAACAGGCTGCTCACTGTTAACCAACAGTGAACTCTTTGTGTGAAAACTGTCAAAGCTGGCCTTTTCAGCACCGGTCCTGCCTTTCTTTTGAGTCTCAGCTGTGAGCAAACAAAACAGCCTTAAAGGTTTGCATGATGGTAAACTAGCTAGTCGGCTATTTGTATCTATGTTTGTGTCAGTGAGAGCAATGGGCTTTCTCTGTTCTGTCAGCTGGCCTTCGGAGGAGATGATAAGAGACAATTGTCAGACTTTAGCAAATACAAAGTTAATGTGCAGTATGTTATTTGTAGTATTCTTAATATGGTATATTTTCAGAAATAAAAAGACAGTAATAGTGTATATCGTCATATAAACGTTTGTTTCTTTATGCTGGCTAATCCTGCGGTACAGTAGAAGTGGTTTGCAAGTTTGAAAATCCTATTTGTTTAAGCAAATATTGTATGTGTTATTGGGTCTCTGTTTGCATGTAACAAGTTTCTGATTTGTTCCCTACATACAGTTATAGGACCAAAACAATGAAAATGATTCAAAACATTGAAGAAATATTTTTGTCACTCCATTACACAGAAATATAAAGCACAGTTTATTTCAAAAGATTTTGACAGTGTTGTCAGTGTTTAGTGAAAACAAAAGAAAACATTAAATGATATCTGTAGTAGGGTTTAATTTGAGGCTGAAATGGACCATCAAGTACCCCAGTGTTAATAAATCCCCCAGAAGCAATGTTCACTCTTACAGCTGCATGTAACACAAAGACGCTATACAGCATGGCTAAAATGAGCTACAGCTACAACTGTCATGGCATGAATAAATGCTTCAATATATTTATTAAGGTGGATAAACTCTGCAATAACAGCCTTTTTTTTAACTTTTTCTCCTGTTGGATGGAATGGAAAACCAGTAGCAGTGGGCTTAACCGCGTTTCACTTTGCATAATCGTTCCCAAGGTTGCCGTTTTTTACTTCTAGGCATTCTGAGCCAATATAATTCAATTTTTGTGGCAAGGCCAAATTTTTTGCAGCTCGGCTTTTGCCTCTAAACTAAGACGTAGTTTGGGTGAAGGAGGTTTGTCTTGCCGCCACCACTGCTAAGTAGTCAAAGCGATATTCAGATGCTGCTTCTCATCATACAGTCAACATGCAAAGTTATGAGAATTATAACTTCCTCTGGTGCACTATAAAGTATTTACCTAGAAACAAGGTGAACACACATAATCCTACGCAACAAGGTTTCATTACACCTAAATCAACATATTATTATGCACAAAGCTACATACTGGATGACTTGATGGTAATGTGACTGTTTACTACTTAGGAACAGATGACACAAACTAAATAGAGTCAAAGTCATTTACAGTTAGTTAAAATTCCCTGCTGAGAGGCCCTGTTAAAAGTTTCTTCCACAGACTTTGCTGGGAAATATTTGCAATGGTTTCCATCCAAATGTGGGTCACTCAGTTCTGCATTCACGGCACAGGTGAGCTGGACCAGGTTTGTTTGGCTTTGGTCATTGGCTGTCCTTTCCTTTCCACAGGACTGGGAAAGCAGCACCACAAACAGCTTGAGACAACAAGAGATGCTTTTGTCCGGCTTACCACAGCGAAATGACACCGCTAATCTGCCTGCTGCCAATGTTGTCCAGGTCTCCTCGGACAGTCCCTAGGGGCCACAAGACCTGCTGCAGGCCAGTCAAAGACAGGCAGGAGAGTGAGAGCCCTCAGGAGAATAGGTAACACTGACAGCCAGTCATTCTGCAGTAGCATGCAGATGAAAACAACTTCTTTCATATGCCATGTTTTTTGGCTCCCAAGCCTATAATCATGCATGATTAGCTTAAGAACTCAATTCCGAGCTGGGTCTATTTCTTATTCCTGTCACACTGTCAGAAAATATATTTACCTACCATTTTCCCAACTGTCTCAAGACATGAAGGAGGCTTGAATGATCCATGAAAATTACGTTGGTGTGTGATATTTATTTTAAATATTAAAAGCTACCTTTC
Organism: Poecilia latipinna; assembly: GCF_001443285.1. Lineage (NCBI taxonomy): Eukaryota > Metazoa > Chordata > Actinopteri > Cyprinodontiformes > Poeciliidae > Poecilia > Poecilia latipinna. The sequence goes on along the minus strand of NW_015112807.1, from coordinate 260,847 downwards.
AAAATGTGACATTTAGAAATGGAGAACTGATGTTATGATCAATTTTAAATTTGGATCAAATTGTTGAGATCTGAATGGTTAATACTTATTTTATAATTTGCTCAATTTGTCAAAAACAGTTTTGTTCAACAATGCAATATCATCCAAGTGATTCATTAGATCCTTCCTCCCAACCCCAACCGTTCAATCTCCCAACATTTAGAAGATGTTATTGATCAGGTTAATCAGGATCAGCTGGTGCTCAGAATCAGTCGGTATTCCACTTTACCAGTAAGTGATTGGTGATCAGCCAGCCAGAAATTTAAAAAAATCAATTTTTTCCCTGCATATCACTTGTAATTTGTAACATGTCACAGTAAGTACAACACTCTTCAGTGTGGAAGTTGTTACTGAAGAAAGAAGAATCAGTTCAGAGGTCAAACTTGCATCAAAAGAAGAGTAAAAGCTGATACAAGCATGTAGAAAGGAATTGGAGTCCTACAAAGGCTGCCACTGGATTGAAACAGAAAAATAGATTAAATTAGAAGCAAGCCTGAACCTAGTACAATAAAGTCCATAATCCAGTCCAATTTTATCTGTGATGAAACATTTTAGGTTCTGTGTAAAACTAGCCACTCTCTCTCCCACAGAGAGTGATGTCTCTCCTGGTTCTGAACACGGTGGTCATTCATTACAAATTGATTCATAAGACTAAACTAACAGTTCAACGAAATTAAGGGATCTGCTAATAACAACACAAATCAAACTTTTTTTCTTAGATATTATTTTGTCAAAAATGTTGGTATTACAAATGAGTAAAGGAGATATTATTTTAGCTATGTTTGAAACCTCTGTTAACTCTCACCTTGTCTATAGATGTCTAGTGAGGCAGGTCTGTGTCCTGGTCCTTTTTTCAGAAAATTTATATTTTATAAAGAGCAAAAAAAAAAAAAGTTAACAAGTTTGCCTGACTACAATTCACTAGAATTAATAAATACATTACTTAAAGTTTGTATCTTTGTCGCCATTTGTTTTCTGCTTTTTTGGCTTATTTAAAATCCGTACCTTTTTTATGACTATTTGCAATGAATCTTTCAAACAAAGTAAAATTTTGTTCTCAGGTCCAGTTGTTTTCTGCTATCGACAGCAGTCACCTTAAGGTTGTCTTGCTGCTCCTTGCCATTATTCTTCATGTGAAAAATATCCACAGTCAAGTCTTTTTCTCTCTATACCCATCAGAGCACTAAAACTGCTACATATATTGTTTATTTGTATTTTTAAGGGGAAAAAAAAGAAAACCGGTGTATTGTGAAACTCTAAAGGTGTCACTCTTTAAAACATGTAAGATATATTCCTGGATTTTATCACCTTTCTAAAGGATATGCTTATTATGAAAACCCAAAATTGAATAAGACAGCCATACACAGCTGCTGGTCTAATTTGCTTTAAGCATGTACAAATAGGACGGCCCACAGTGACCATAAAAGTAGAGTGGAGGTTTTGCTCAACGCGGCACTTTTGTCTAACCAGAGGCACAGGGACGCCTTCCAACAAACAAACAGATCACAAAAGGAAAAAGTAGCAAAAACACACACAGGGACTCTCTCACATGATAGTTAGAAATACAGCAAAATAACTCAAGAGGCTCACAGTCCTCTTTTGCAGCACTGTTTGCTAATAAAAAAATTCTATACATGTTAAAAATGTGCAATTGAGCTTTGTTGACTTTTTTAGGAGAGCGTCGTCTACACATACTAAGAATATAAATACGGGAAACTTAAAAGTATTCATACTGCCTGAACTTTTTCACATTTAATTGAATCCAAATTACAGCTACAAATATATCACATTTTTCATTAGTTGGTCACAGACCAGTGCTTAACTATGAAGTGAAAGGAAAGTGAAACCTGATTTTCAAATCGTGGCGTACATTTGGATTCAGCCCTTTCAAGTCAATACTTTGTAGAACTGCATTTTGATGCAGTTACTGCCACATGTCTGCTGGCATATACATCTGCAAGCTTTGCAAGTTTAGCAAAATTGTATTCATTGCTCTTTGTTGAATAAACTATGCTCAGGCAGCTTGACTGGAGAGGGTCAGAAAATTACATCAAGCCTGCTAAACATTTTTCACTTGATCTTACATTTGAACTTTGGATCAGTCTAACACTATGTTTCACAGTGAGATGGTGTCTTCAGGGTGGTGTGCAGTGAGAGTTTTGCTCTCACTGCATGCTTAGTTTTGGTCTAATTTGATCCGAGCCCGTTCTTCCACGTTTGCTCTATCCCCTTTGACACACTTTAAACTGCATTTCTTCATAATTACCGTTTTCTTGCTACTTGTCATACTCCATTACTCTGTGTTAGTCTACCACATAAAATATATCACAAAATTGAAAAGTTCACGAGGTGATGAATACTTTTGCCACACACTGCAAAAGCCTGTAATTTTAGGCTTTTGTGATAAATATTTTCTGAGCCCCTATGTATATATTTTTACTACATTTTCAGAGTTGTTTCTCAGCTTAAAACTGGCACCAATGTACCTCCTGTGTGTTGTCTATACAATTTATTGCACCATGAAAAGTTTTATTTGCTCTTGAACCATTTGCTCTGGAAACCCCCTGTGGATACGATGTGCCTTGTACATTTATATAAGTACACACTATGTTCCTGCACATTAATAGACATCCAAGGAAATATGCAAAACACACACAATCACACACGCACACACAGCTGGATGTATATCTGGGATTTCCCTTTAGATACCGGAAAAATAACCAACTTCAAACAGTAAACTAGGTGCTAATGAACTGGATCCTGACAGGGTTTACTTTCCGCTAGCAGAGACCCAACCCACAATGGATCTATTCACGGGATCTCAGCCATGGAAAGTGTTGGTAAAGTAATCTCGCTAGAGTTTATGTGACCTTTTCTAACTCTCAGTACCGTTTTCTGTCCTCAGGCCTTTAAGGTCGGGCCAAAAACAACACCAACCTGCATCAGCTGATACAAGCAAAGGCTACCTATTTTGTGTACCAAAATGGCACCCATTCACAACTAGTTTGCAGACTGATGCGGGGAGGAAAGGAGCACAACGCCCTGCTTCCTGCTACGCCGCACCTGTGAATTCAGTCACGGTTACTCCACGCTTACTTGTTTCTTCCAGGAAAGGCCATAGCTGGGGGGCATCTGACTGCTTTCATGAGCATTCAAGAACCTTTTAAGAAGAACCTGCAACAAAAGGAGACAATTTATAGGAAACAAAGCATGGACTGTTCTCCACAAACCTAATAAAAAAAAATAATAAAAAAAAAATCACAGTGCTACATATGGCTTTATTCAACAAGTCTTCAGATTGGAAATGTCAGCAGCTGCTTCAAACTTTCAGGCACACCTGCTAAAACTAACAAAGAAGGACAGAAAGAGCTTTTGCTATAAAGGACACTGAAATTATCAGCTGAAAATGTCATCCCTTCATGTCTGCGTCTCTGTCTGAGGTACACAATTACAATCAATCCATAAGTCTCTGTTCATTCACATATTTCTTATGCTTTAGGCAGCAAAACATAAACAATATGAAATACAGTCAGTGACGGATAAAGCTATACTCTGCTATGAAAGCTGTTTTACAGTAGCCACTTTTCAGAAAGAAGCACAATATTTAAATACCTGATATCCTGTTCCAAACCACACTTCAGAAAAAAAGCCTCTCTTTTAAATGTGAGGGTCACACTGCACTGACAACCTGCATTTATGGCTATCTGACCTGACACCATGAAAAAGTTTTATTTCTATCTGATGTTCCCAAGCAAAGATAAGGCCAACATGGAAGAAAAAAAAAGTTAAATTTGATGGAAAAACCAAGATAAATGCACAAACTTGTATGTTTCAGCTTCAGTTTTGAAATCTATTGAGAATATGGTGGCTCTTGGCCTCGTATGTGAACACATGCTCGTTTCCATAATGAATAAAATAGCCTTTCTCCAGAGACAGTCCTTCGTCACAGTCCATCTGAGGAGAAGTATGAAGTCAGGCAAATACTAGCACTATTATAAACTTGATTGATGGAGCTTTTTTCTTTATTTTGTGTAGAACATATATAGGAGTCTGCAGCATAAGAATAAAACAATTTTCATGAAAGAAAAGTAGGAAACAGACACGCAATGATTTTTACAGCTTCAAAGAACGAAACTGAATCCGACCTGTAACGCTTTCCAGCCCATAAGGCAGTGTAGCTTTGTTTCCCCAGAGCCCTGTGCTGTCAAGAGCCGCACTTCAAATACTGCTTCTCATGGTTTCTGACCCCCTCAGCCTTCATCCCCCTGGACAGAACCTGTGAGGGTATTTTGGACCGTATCCAAGGAGATGCAGGAATTGACGTGAACCGAGTATATAAGGTCAAGGTGAGTGGTGCTCAGTAACGCTATGAAAACTACACCTTTGGACAATATTTACCCCTAAAATCCACATTAGGTTTGATAGAGAGCCCTACGGTCACGTGTCAAATAGAACAGCGAGGTAAGGCGGGGGGTTTTTAATATATCCATTTCTCAGTTTCATCCATCCCACTTATCCAGTATGTGCCTAAAAGAATAAATCCCCCCCCGACCAACACCCCCAATTCACCTAACCCCCAAAGTGTAGGGCTCTGCAGCATGAATGGAGCATTGTGATGCTTCTCCGTCACGGCAGTGAATGTTTTCACTTCCATTTGATCCGTCGGCAAGGCTGCTAATTGGGTAAGCGTGTTCCCAGGTCACCGGGAGGTTTCTCTTTCCATAAATACAGAGCGCCAGCGAAGGCTTCTACAGATGTTGTTTCTCACCCGCTTCCAAGTGGGTTCAGACCAGCTTCAGGTAGTAGATGTAATTTATTGTGTCTGAAACCACACTCCAAAAGTTTTCCTTTCCTCGCTCTCCATCATCCCAAAGAGTGCAGTTTATCATTGTCCCAGGCACTGAAATAATGTTCACTATTGTCCTTATTCTTGCGCTTGAACTCTGTGTACCAAGTTGCCAGCTGAATCCCTGGTGGGATGATGACGTGGACGTGCTCTCCAGATCTTAAGGGCCCAAATTACACTATTTTCCATGTGCCGTTACATCAGTGTCAAGGTTTATGAGGTTCAAGGTTTATTTATTTGTTTTGTCATGGAATTTAAATTTCCTCTCTTACGCAAGCACTCAAGACAACCGTATGTGCCAGCACTAAACACAGCAAAGAGCAGAAAGCTCAGACACATTCACAGGCACGTTTGCTACTCCCGTTCTGTAGGGTGTGGTCAAAATGGTCAAATTGTCAGAGAGAGTGTCCTTGAACTTGAGCGTGTCTCTGGTGAAGTTTGTGTGTTGGCGAGCAACCACGAAGCTATGGTGTCCTTGAATACTCACCAGTTCTAGGAGTTGTTGTTTTTTTCCCCCAGCACTGGCACTGAAGATTGTCCTTCCTGTACAGGGAAAAAATGAAATAGAAAATCACACACACACACACACACACACACACACACAAAGTTACAAAAATGTTTATGGAGATGCTTGACTAATCTCAAAAATCACAATCAAGATGGTTAACTTGTTTGTGTAAATACACATGATCTCCATAACCGATTGTTTTTTGTATTTTAATGTAAAGGGATTTATAGGAAGAAACAATATTATCTTTATACAGACAAACCTGTGAATAAAAACTGTTCATCCGTCTCAAAGTAAGAACAGTGAATATGAAGGAAGCTGCAGGGTTGCCCTGTTACTATTGGAAAACAAGAAAACTTCCACTAAAATGTTGATACTTGGGTCCCTTCAGTGACTTTTGTATGAGCTAAAGGCGCCACCATGTGGTTGAAAAATGAATAAATTCACAATGTTTATTCAGGTCTCTCTAAAAGAGTGGGCAAGTGCAAAATGTTTGACAGATTTATGTATAAAGGGAAGTTTTGCTATTTCGCAAGAATACAAACTAATTATTCACCAGAATTTTTATAATAATCAGCTGCACTAGTGGGAATATTATAACAGTTCAAACTCATTTTCGTCATTACTATGCATCATATTCAATGCAACAATGTGCAACATTGTTTGACAATGCATACCCAGTGAGGTAAATGCAGAAACCAATGCAAACGTATTTTATTACAGGAATGCTGTGCTTATGTTATGAAATAAAAATAATAATACTGACAACCGTGCAGAGGAAAGTCATACCACAAAGTAAATAATTCACCAAAGTCATTTCTGGAGAAGCTGGTGGCTCACACAGAATATAACCCAAATATATTCATGGAACCTTGAGTCTGTAATCAACAAAATTTGAAGACATAAAATGCTTGAAAAAAATAAATCTGCATGTCATGAATCTGTGTAATCAGTGAATCTGTGTGAATCAGTAATTTAGTTGCTGAAATTAACGGCCTTTTTGATTATTTTCTAGCTCTCTGAGGAGATCTGGAGGGTAGAAATTTCACTTGAGTACAAGGAAATGCATAAACTCTGTGACATTCCCAACCTAAACCAGAAGGTGGCCCCCTCGTCACATGTATTAACATAAAAAGAAATTACTACAACATCGAAACAAAAACAATATATGACTGGTATATTATCTGTGGGGAAACAAATGCACACACAGCATCAATGTGACTTAAGTGTTATTGTTTATAAGCAAGCAATATAATATGGAAAAGATTAACTGAAGTGATTCATGGGATTTATTCACTGAAGAAGGTGTGGGCATTAAGAAGGTGGGCTGACTTGGCTGAAGTTAAACATTACTCATCCTATTGTAGGCTTTTCTCTTTCAAAAACAATAAGAGTTTTCAACCTTTCAGTTCCTCCAGTTTAAAGGTGTGAATTCTAATTGCTTTGCGTTTCATATACGCCAAAGAGAAAACCATTTAACTTCAATAAAAACACACTTTAAAATACACGGCAAATTTATGCTGCCGTTTAGCCATGTTCAGTTCATACAAATTAGTATATGCTTCTTCTTCACAAATGGTACGTGTGTTGTCTTTTTTTACTAGATAAAATCCCAGTAATTGAGATCTTGCATTACAAAGACATAACTTGAGAAGAAAAAGATTCATCAAACCAATCATTTTAAAATTATATCCAAACAGTTAGAATTTGAAGTCTAAATCAGAGTTGTATTTCAGTTTTTTGTTGTTTTTTTTAATGATAAAATACATTGCAACAGTGTTGTAACAGTGTATGAGTTACAACACTTATACAAAAGCTGCTTTGGTATTTATCGAGCCCAAAAACTGGATCTTTGGGACAAGACTGTCGTTTAGCCAAACATTAGGTTCTGTAAGTTCATAAGTGTCACCCATGGTGGGGTAACATGAAGCTTCTGGTTTTAATGGGCACATTTTCTGAAAAACTAAATTTAACTTTTTTTTAATTATTTAGTAAAAGTCATAGGCTAATAGTAAATATTAGCTGAAACTTATGTTTCAAATGCATTGCTCAATGTGGGTTTCACTTTATTACTCAACTGCAACTTTTTGAAGTCACAATTTTCTAGTTTATTGATATCGATATGTAAGAGCTATTTAGAAAACCCACATATAATTATTATGTTTTTAATAACAGTATGAACAGTTAATTGCACTTTAGGCCAATACACTTCCTTTCTACATATTACCTATGTGTTTTGATGTGTTTCAAGCTAGGATTAAACTCATTCTCACCTTTACCTAGTACTGTCCTGACTTTGTTTAACTTACAGAAAGTGTTTGGACTCGAATGACACTGCTTTTAAATAAACTCACCTTTGTGACTCGTTACTCATCTCGGTAACGTGTCTGTTTGGTCACTTCCTCTTACGTTTCCACCTCCTCTCCCTTTCCTACCTGTCTCAACTGGGCGTGTTTTTCCTTTTTTTTTTTTTTTTCTTTTCTTTTTTTTTTTTTTTTTTTACTTCCGAGGGACCTTTATTCCCCGATTCATTTCGCTTGATAAGAAATATTCTAAGAATAGTTCACCGGCCGAAAACGTAAGCTAAGGTAAGAGCTCTTTCATATTCAAAGTAACTTCGACGTAACCGCGGTGGGAATAACGTCCCCCCGTTATGTGTAGCAGGGAATACGCAGCTGCCTTTGATTAGAGCGGGACTCCTCCACACCTGAAGCTACATCGTAGGTGTCGTGAATCGGAGTCAGGCCAACAGAAGAGGAAGTACAAGCGCGTTACTGCTAGTTTTTAAGCCTAGTCTGGAACTTCGTATTATGTTCTTGGAAAATGAAAATTGTTCACGTGGAGTTTTACTGGCGTCAAAGATTGGCTGTAAAAGAAGATTAATAGTTCTGAACATCTCTTACGCGGTGTTTGTTATGTATAGTTCTACTTGTGTGTCATTTGCTTTGTAGAAAAACAAAAATATTTGATAAGTTGGTATTGGAGGCATCACCAAGTAGGACAGGACATCCATAATGTTCTTTTCAACCTCTTTTTTTCTTTTTCTTTTTTTCTTTGGCTCTTTTCCTGTTGCTAGTGCAATATTCTGTGTCCCAATTCATCATGCTCAAACACATCTCAACAAGCCTTCCCACAGCAGGCTCACTCTTTAAAACTGTACCCTGCAGCTGCACACACTACAGCAGCACAAAGAGAATAGAGTGTGTTCATTAAATGTAGCCTCCTTGCAGTATAGTTCCACACAGCACTCTCTTCCAGTGAGCTGTGTGGGACAAGATGGAAACAACGATGATCACATTGCTCTAGGTTGGGTTGTGTCTCTGTGTGTGTGTGTGTGTGTGTGTGTTTACTCACAGTGTTTCAGACATCTGATTAACAAAGCCTGGTGCAATGTGGGCTGATTGTTGTTTTCTATGTTCCCTCTTGCACCAGATTCGTGTCCCTGCTTGTCACATTCCACAGTCAGGCCCTCTGTTTTCCTCGCCCCCATCCGTCTCCCCCTACTTGCACACTTCAAGTCTTTCGTTTGTTCTCTTCTTAGTTTATTTAAAATCAGTCAATTGTCCAGTAGATCTGTACCCTTTTGGAAAGGGAATTCTGTAGCTTTATCTCCCTTTTTTTTTTTTGTTTGGTTGTACCACCCTACTTGTATGTTACACTGCTATTAAAATGTATTGGCTAATACTGGAGTAGTTAAGGGGGGCTGCAGTATCATTGCAGAGACATTGCAGTACAGTGAGACAAAGTTGTTTCACAAGAGGCTGGATACAGACTGCATGCGTCAGTGGTAATGTTAAGGACATTTAATCCACTAACACTGGTTTTTTTTTTTTTTTTTTAGCCTAAGGCATTTCATATTTGCTTCCATACAAAATATCTCAAGGAAAGACATATTTTATTGATGAAAACCTGAAATCTTAGTGTTTTTTATTTTATTTTAATAGTAAAATAATAAAAAATCAATCCCAAAGTACATAATATTTTTTTTTCACCTTCTCTATGTCTTTATAACCAGGCCATGATCAAAGGTTCAGCGATTGAAGAAAAACCATGGCAGCTGTCGGTTCAGGTGGATCAGAAACAAGGCGACGAGACCATGAAATTCAAACTCAGTGTGACAGGTGACTTGCACATCGGAGGACTCATGCTGAAGCTGGTGGAAAAAATTAGTAAGTGTCTAAGATCAATAAGAAATTGAACAAGCTATGTTGATATTTATATAGCTAAAAAAAACCAAAAAAAAACCTGCAGACATTCTTTTAAAACTGCTTGTGTTCACCATTTAGAACTTAATTTGGTTCTCATACATGTGGTGTTGAATTTGGCTTGTATCTGCTGCTGCTGCTGCAACAGCTGTGTTTGTCAAGCCACGCCTTTGTTTGCACTGCGTTTCTCTACAACGCCGTGCAGTTGTTCAATCACAATGCATCGGCATGCGTAGCCTTAGGGGGCAAAGGGTATCCAGAGCCTTATCTGGTTTCTTCTCGCAGTCCTCTGTAAACATAGTGGAGCTCATGAATGTAATAAATGAGGGGACTTTTTTTTCAGGAGGTGGTTTAAAAATCATGAGACATAAGCAGATGACTAAACGTCACGTCATCAACAGATGGATTTAAGCCCAGTATTACAAGATGATATCAGGTAGACTCATTAAACCACACCACCTACACACCAGTGGGTACAAAGAGTATTTCTGCTGCTAGCAGTTTTAAAGCGCAACTCCAAATAATGAGCGGGTCAAATAAAGAGTGGTAATTCGTGTAAACTAGCAGGCTGGGCAAGAAGTCTCGCCTAAATTCCGCCTCAAGTCAAGTACAGGACACACCAAAGCAAGAAGGTTTTCTTTTCAGACGAGGCCAAGATGGGAACTTTTTGACATATGTGAACGGCTATGTGTGGTTGAAAACTAACACCGCACACCAGCCTGAACTCCTCGATCCACACCACAGAATATTGTGGCAACATTATGCCACGGATATATGGAAGTTGATCTATGAAGGATGACCCTACGAAGCTGAGGGGGTCATCCTGGTTGAAACTTGTTAGAAGCTGCAACTTTTGGCAGTATAATGACCCAAATCACACACCTAGAGCTACAATGAAATGGTTTATATACAAGCATTTGTGTCTGAACGGCCGAGTCAATATTTATACCCACAGTTAGAATCTGTGGTTAGTAAATTGATTTTCACATGTCCTTTCCTTCCGGTTTGACTGCACCAAAGGCAGATGTGCGAAAGTTGTAGAGACACACCCGAAAACTCTTGCACCTGCAGGAGCAAAAGGTGGTTCTGCAAAGTACTGACTTAGAAAATAAGGAAACAATGTATCACTTTATTCCATCTTGACAAATGTGCACTACTTTGTGTTGGTCTAGCACATGAAATCCAATTAAAGTACATTGAAGTTAGTAATGTGACAAAATGGAAAGGTTTTGTAAAGGATTATAAGCAATCCTTTACACAATTTTGTATAGGATTTTTTAAGTTATGCCCTGATCCAGATTTCACTGAGTTAATAAATAATTTGAACTACTAAACTAAATGACTAAATGACCCTCATTTATACAAGAGGTAAAAGGATTTCAGATCCTACATGTTATTCTGCAGATAAAAGTTGCATGACGGTAAGATTAAATCTAGATTATGCGTTTGCCTACAGAGACTCAGCAGGACTGGTCCGATCATGCGCTGTGGTGGGAACAGAGGAAATGCTGGCTGCTCAAAACTCACTGGACATTGGACAAATGTGGGATCCAGGTAAACCGAATGAGATAGCAATTCACAGTTCCTGCAGTTCCCCTGAAGTGTGTGCAAGCAGTCAGAGACCTATCTCCTTGGGAATGTCTCTTTAGTCAAAGCATAATAGATAAATCCCGTGTGCACTTGCAGGCTTGAAATGTGTGGAGTTGTTATTTATAGCTGACCTTGGAGGCTGCTAAGCAAAATCATATCCACCTTCCAACAGAGATAGCTCATTTATAGCCGTTTAATGGAGCAAGAACCGTCTCGTGTTGACATTTATGTCCCAATTGTTCTACAGTGGTTGTTTAGTAGCGCACATAAATAAAAAAAATAAAATGTTTACCATGGCAAACCCATATATTTCAAATAATTCCAAAATGAAATTCAATAAATATGTTTGAGAAAAGTTTATTTTTGTTTTTTCATCTAAACTTTGTGTGACTTTCGTCCACAGGCTGATGCCATTCTGCGCTACACTCCCCAGCACAAACCACTGTTGCTACAGCTGCCCAATATGAAAACCATCAGAATGACAGTCTCCTTCTCCAACATGGTGTTCAAGGCAGTGGAGGAAATCTGCAGAATTCTCAGTTAGTTTTATGTGGTTCCTGAACATGGGATTTTCCTGTCCTAATAAAAAAAAGAAATATCAGGACACATTCTACTTTGCATATTCTTCTTGATCGCTCACAACTTCTCTTCTTTGCTCGATTGTAGACATCAGACGATCAGAGGAACTCTCTCTGCTGAAGCCTCCCGAGGATTGGAGCAAGAAGAAAAAGAAGAAAGACAAGAACTCTCCTCAGGAGGACATCTGGGACATATGGGACGCACTTAACGTAGGACAGGGAGGAACAGGTACTTCAGATTTTATATGCTGGAGCACATTAGGTTCTGCTCAGGTGCAACAGGATAGCAACAGGAGAGCATTTATGTCTAAAGGACACTTATCTTTTCTTTCAAAACAGAGCAATAAATCTATATTTAAATCCAATAAATGTGTAAAAGCTTGACTAAATGATGCTCTGGTGTCTAAATTCAGCATTACTGATCAACAGAATTCTATGAGGTTTTTGGGTTTTTTTCCTTTCCTTTACACAATTTATGCACCAAGACTCAACCATAGCTGAGTTTTGGTTTGTAACAATACTTTATGAATAGTCTTATTGGAAGAAACCAAAACTGAACATGCAGAACATACTTTATTTCCCACAATCTCACTGAGACTTTTTAATGAATTAGGCCCTCTGTACAATAAGACGATGACAGCAACCTATGACCCAGAGAACGGGATGCCCATGTCTGCCACCAGCCTATGGTTTGGAGAAAACCCCTTGGCTGAGTCTCAGCCAAACCTACCGCCTGCGGAACTGGGCAAGATATACAAGCCGCTGTCGCTTGTAGACAAAGCAGAGAACAACGCAGGGTATAATTGGAAACCTTTCTGCTCGACGTATTAGTATTTTTTTTATCCCCCACATCATCTGACTGCTTGTTGTGATCGACAGGTGGCTCGACTCGTCTCGCTCACTCATGGAGCAGGACATTCAGGATGACGACAAGCTGTTACTTCGCTTCAAGTACAATGTCTTCTTTGATCTCAACCCTAAAGTAAGATGGTGTTTTCCATTAGGGGACGGGGGGAAACAAAAACAAAACAACAAAAAAAAAAGTGTAAACCCGAGGTCGTCGTCTGCGTGTTGGTTTGTATTTCAGTACGATGCCGTCAGGATAACCCAGCTGTACGAACAGGCCCGGTGGGCCATCATGCTGGAGGAGATAGACTGCACCGATGAGGAAATGCTGATGTTTGCTTCTTTACAGGTGAACCTGATGCCTGCACAGTTATTACAGTAATTTGATGAAATAGCTGAAGGATGTTGGTGTGTTTCCATTTTGCGATGTAGTTAATTGCAAATTGCAAATAAATTCTGTTATAAGAATATAAACATTCTCGGTAACACTTTATTTGAAGGGGGTTGAATAAGACTGACATGACACTGTCATAGACACATGTCATGAACATGCTTCATGAATATTTATATTCTCTCTTATAAAAGGCACTTCTCTTTTTATTTTCTAACAATTCACCCATTTGTCTTACAAAATAACCATCTCAAGGTAGCTGAAGAAATGCAGTGTGCAGTGCCTTGCAGAAGTACTAAAACTTGTCGATCACAGTGTTTTTATGGGAGAACACTGTGATCATGGGCTAAGTAATAGAAGACAACAATTAGATCCATGGAGACTCTTGTACAACTCAGGCAAATTTTTAAAAAAGTTCAGAATCTGGGTTATTAAGATGCAAATGTACAAAACAGAAAAATGACACTGCACAACCCATTAACATGGAATTTACACAGCAGGGGTTGCTTTTAAATTTGCTCTTCTGCAGACGCTGGAAATAAATTACCACAACTCTGTTTCATGCTAGTCCATCAGTATGCATGATCGTTCCTTAGGGCTGCAGCAAATTGAACCAAATTGGGAGTACATTGTTTTTATGCCTTGAAGCGCAAAGTGAAGGGTACTGAATTTGGTATGTAAATATGTGAATAGGCCTGTTTGGACATGTGTTAAATCACACTGTGTGGGAAGACAAGACAAAGGGAGAGACCAGAATGCAGACATGAAAAGGAGTAACTTAAGCTTGTACATTAACAATTTTTGCTCTCCCACAAAAAGTGCTTGAAGAATCCGATAATTACCTAAAGTTTTAAACCTAATCTTCCCTGTAAACGAATCTCAGCCGTCTTCGGCTCTTATTCCGTGGCAAAGATTAAGGAAACAGTAAATCTACTAGAGTGCATCTTGACCTGCACACTACTACAAAGGCTGACATGGACAAACAGTCCTCTGACTCATGCTAGTGTCTTTAAATTACTACATTAGTCCCATGACAGAAACTCCTCGGGACTTTGTAAATGAGAGAGCTCTTCCATTTCTCTAATAAAAAAAATTATGTCTTTGTCAGTATCACATTTGCAAACTGACCATGTCAACTGAGCCGCTGGACAACTCCAGCGAGCCAGAAATCGATGAAGTAGAGGCTGCCCTGTCCAACCTGGAGGTGACGCTTGAAGGTGGACACGCGGACCGAATTCTGGTAAATATATGTTTGTGAACCATCAACCACTGTTGTGAAAGCCAAGTAAAAATTGTGGTCTTATTTTAATCTTTAGTTCCAGCAGAATGTTTGGTTTCAAATTGCTACTATTAGGCATGACTTTACTAATTTGTTCCAAGATGATGTAAAACAGTGACTGAATGTAGTTCTTTCTTGCCTCCAGGAGGACATTACAGACATTCCAGAGCTGGCAGACACCCTGCGGCTATTCAGGTAAAAAAAAAAAAAGATCTCCTTCAAGCATCATTACTAAGGCCTTTTTTTTTTTCTTTTGCTTGGTTTGTGTTTACACATTTGTAGGGGAAGTACAGCTAGTCTCATTTATTTGCTTAAAAAGTTGTTGTCAAAAGATTCCAAACTTATTGTGTAGACAAATTGAATATCACTCACACGCATGTCTTGGTTTGTTATAACAAATTGAGCAGCTTTGAGAGCATTTGGGTAAATGTTCTGCAGATGCAATTGGTAGCTATTAAATAAATACTTCAATCTTATAAGCTGTTCATGTTGCCTGGGTTCCACTGGTGTCTGTGTCTTGTCAAAACAGGCCCAAAAGATTGAGCCTGCGACCATACAAAGAGTATTGGTTTGTGTTCAAGGACACCACTATCTCCTATTTTAAGAGCAAGGAAGCTTCCAGCGGAGAACCAATCGAGAAGATGCAACTCCGAGGTCAGTGGTTAAAAGAATTAGAAACTCATTTATCAGCATTTTTGAATGAATGACATTGACATGTAAGATCACAGAAACCGGAAAAGTCCCAGCGTTGTTTTTTTTTTTTTTCAGTTTCATTATAGGAAAAATATAGATTGGAAAAAAATTATTTCAACATAGAGGTTTAAGCTCAATACATATCTTTTTTTTTTTTGACAGTTTCTTGCAAAGTATTCATACCATCAGACATTACAACAGCAGATGTCTGTGTTTTATCAGCATCTTTTGAGACAGAACAACACAAAGGGAAGCATAATTGTGATGTATAGGAAAAAGCTATAGAAGGTTTTAAAAACCTTTTTTAAAACATCTGGTAAACTCAGCGTACATATGTAGTGAGCCCACTTAACTCTGATACCAGCTGTCGTTGTCTAATTATTGAGTAGAGTGCTTTTGCGCTTCTCTGTATTACATTTCTTCAACTTAAATTAACAGGATGTGAGGTGGTCCCAGACGTCAATGTCACAGAGAAAAAGTTCGGCATCAAACTCCTGCTTCCAGTCGCTGACGGGATGAATGAAGTGTACATCCGATGCGATAATGTAAAAGCCCAATTTGCTTCCCTAAGCATTCTACTGTATCTATTTTAAATAAGGACCTTCTGCAAGTATCTCTTCATGAATTATCTTCTCTCCTGTGTAGGAAACACAGTACGCTAAGTGGAAAGCCGCATGTATCCTAGCCTCTAAAGGCAAAACAATGGCATACAGCTCCTACAAGACAGAAGTGAAAAACATTCAATCTTTTTTGCAAATGAAGAGCCTGGCGCCCCCTCCTGGTCAGGCGGCTCCAGACCTCGATGCCATGGAAATGAATGCAGAATGTTTTGTTTCTCCTCGCTATTCCAAGAAGCTCAAGACCAAGCAGGTTTGCTTGACAGACACGTCACATTTATCTGATCTTCACCAGCAGCCATGCTAAATGTTGTTGCTAAATCTGCTTTGCATGATTGCGTCAAGCTGACAGCACGGATCCTGGAGGCCCACCAGAACATAGCAAAGCTGTCCTTGATAGAGGCCAAGATGCGCTTTATCCAGGCCTGGCAGTCACTTCCAGAGTTTGGCATCAACTACTACATCGTAAGGTAGAGTGCAAAAAAAAAATTTTTAACGACTCTGTAACTGGGGTCATGTTTAACTTAAACCATATATTCTGAATATTCTATTTACTTGCATTTCAGATTCAAAGGTAGCAAGAAGGATGAAATTCTGGGGATTTCATATAACCGCATGATTCGTATTGACATGTCCTCTGGCATGCCTGTCACCACATGGAGGTTTGCCAACATGAAGCAATGGAACGTCAACTGGGAAATAAGACAAGTGAGACTTCATTCCTCATATAGAATATTAATGTTTTTGGAGTGTTTACTCCCGCACAACACTGTTTCATGGGATTAAAATAAATCCGTAACATGTTGCATGTAATTTCAGGTGACCATAGAATTTGACCAGAACGTGATAATAGCCTTCTGCTGTGTGAGCTGCGACTGCAAGGTGGTCCATGAGTTCATTGGTGGTTATATCTTCCTCTCCACACGATCAAAAGACCAGAATGAAACACTAGATGAAGAATTGTTCCTTAAACTTACTGGAGGCCAAGAATGACCCAAGACGTACATGACTGTCCATTTTGTTCTGAAGTTCTTGTTCGTATTAGCATGAAACTACCACTGCAATATTAACTATAAGCCTTGAACAAACTACTGCAAAAGAAAACAGTTGGCATCACAGACACATATTGTCCTTCACAGAACCATTTAATGTGTTTTACCACTTTTTTTTGTGTAATTTATCCACACAAAAAAATATGTCAATGTAATTATGTTTGGATTGTCTTTTCAGAACGTGGATGAGGTGGCGCATGAGAAGCTAGCTCTTTTTTAATGTCAAATATTTCTTATTAAAGTAACAAAATTTGAAAACATTGCAGAGCCTTAAATTGAATTATGTTCCGTTCTTCCGCAAAATGTGTTTATTTCCTTTTATTCATCAGTTTTGTTGAGTTGTGTTTACGATGATGAAATATAAAATGGCTTCTACTACGTACTTTGAAACAGATATAATTTGTCTTATTATTTCTCCCACTAGAGTTGAAACAAGATACACTGTATTCAGTGCCTGACATGAAATCATAGTAAACTTCTGTTTTAGGTCAGCTAGAAATAATGTCTTATTTCTATTTGATAGTTGAAAGAGTATGATAGCATAACTAACAGCAGGACTTGGATGAAATGTTTTGGGTAATAAAATATAATAAATATTAAATTGTTATATTTATTCATATCAACTTTAAAGCTGCCCCAGCATAAAGCCACATGCATCTCTAACTGCAGTCTATTAGAGAAATATATTTAACAAATTTAATGTCCAAAATAAATGCATGAAAACTTTGAAATTATATATTTACAAATAAATAAATGCCCCCAAAATAATATAGTTTAATTTGTTTATTTTATTTATCTGTTGGACATCAACACATATATTTAACTAATGTCTTTTGCATGTTTAAATATTACAGTTGGAAAAATAATTTTTCCAACTTATTTTATAGTTCTACTCTGTTCAGTTTTAGTTCAAAGGAAGCTGCAGTCTTTCACTTTTTTTTCTTCCGTTTAACTCGCACCTCGCGCCTATTGGACAGAAATATGATTGACGTTCACTCGGCCAATCAGTGGCACTTATTCTGAAACGTCATTCCGCTTTTCTTTAACACGTCATTAGAAGCTAGGGAAGTGAACGCTAACACGTGTGAACATCAATTTAAGACATTTTTGTTTACGGCTCAGGATAATTCAGTGCCTTCTTACACTTCACCTTACTTAGAGCGCTTCTAAATATTAAGCTGAAGGTAGCGTTTCTCCAGCAGCTGTGTTTTGAGCTACTTTACATAGTTTGTCATGGCTCAAAACGAAGATGATGATTATGAGTACAGAATCAAAGAGGGAGATCACATAGTGTTAAAACGAGGGGATGTCTACAAAGCGGTGCAAATTCAGCGGAAGAAGTAAGTCTGAAATGTTAATATACTCAACTTAAACAGGGAAGCAACAGCTTCAGTTTATTATGTGATAAATTCTTATAGAGAGGGGTACGCTGAGTTTGTCTGGTGCTGGAGTGAATGCTGACTATTGACAGGATTTGGCTGGTTTACTCACAGAAAGGTGATCTTTGAGAAGCAGTGGATCTTGCTGGATAACGTAGTGGGACATCTGTACAGCACCACATTTGAGATTGCCTCTGGAGGAACATTGCAACCAAAGGAAGACAAGGAAACGGAAAGCTCCACAGGTGTGCCATACATTTTCAGCCATTGTGAGGTTTAATTTTTCTCCCCATACCAAATATCCAAATTGGAAGATTTACACTAACCTTTCTTTGCCAAGCTGAAAACTGAAATTCTGAAGAAATTCCAAAACTAGGGAATGAAGAAAATGTGCAAATCAAATAAGACTGGTAGTGAATAAAAGTAATCTGATGCTGAAGGATCAGGTTGCTTCATTTAATTTTAAAGGCGTATGAAGGAATTATTGTGACACATTCATCAAAATTGACAAAGTCAATTTGTTGTTTCCTCCACGAAGTCAAATGTACACAAATATTAAATTAAGAGTAGAGAAAATCTGTCTTTTAATCCAGCTATTTTTAATACCCTTTTAACAGGTTGCGTAAATATAAATATGCTTAAATGCAGAGATCCTGTTGCGCTTTTCTTTTAACTTTGTTTCACAGTCTCTCTCTGTGGCTCCCAGATGTGAAGGTGGCAGGTACGGACAACAGAAACATCGTCGATGATGGGAAATCACAGAAACTCACCCGAGACGACATTGAGACGATGAAAGAGCAAGGCCTGAAGAACGAGGTACAAATGTAATCTGAGCAAAGTTACGTTTTAAACATTTCAGCCGTCTTTTGAGGACTTTGACCGAAGCTTTTCTTTTGCCCTTCATCTCTAAAGATCCACAAATACAGTAATCGCATTTACTCATTTATGAGGGAGGTTTTAGCTCACTGAGTGATTCTTCTGTCTTGCTCACCTAAAGATGTAGAATAAGAGCCAGAAAAAAACAAATCAATAATCAATATCAACAGAAATGAAACGCTTACGTCTTATGTTTTTCAGCCATATCGTTCAGCTCTAATTTTTAAGTCTTGGTCCTTCAGTATCAACTTCAGCTCTCAGGGGTATTGTTGTCAATCTAACCCATTTCTGTCGAGGTCTGGCACATTTACTAATCTGAAAAAGGTCAGACTTTCCCTTTCCAGGTAATCAATCCCCAATTAGAATTGGTCACCCATAAAATCGTCCGATATTGATCACAACTGATTTCTCAGCGTATATTTAGTTAATAATGAACTGAAATGATGAGAGTTAATGCATTTTTTTTTTTTTTGTGTACCTCAGGAAATCATTCAGCAGCTCATAGATAACAGCTCGACGTTCAATAACAAGACTGAATATGCCCAGGATAAGTATATTAAGAAGAAGAAGAAAAAGTGAGTCACAAACACTGAAAACGGTTGCAGGCCTCAATCGGTGTGATGTGTTCATGTTCCTGGTCTTGTCTCACTCCCTCCCTCCCTCCCAGGTATGAAAACACGGTAACGGTTCTGAAACCAACCTGCCGCATCATAGCCATGATGTACCACGGCCGCGAACCGGGGAAGATCTGGTGAGACTGCACGTCGAAAATCGGCAGATTTTTGAGAGGATTAAATGTCGGTTTGATTGCAACGATGATGTGCGTTTCCGTGTGACGCAGCCATCTGCGGTACGACACACTGGCCCAGATGCTGACTCTGGGAAACATCCACGCTGGCAGTAAAGTGCTAGTGTTCGAGACCTGTGCTGGACTTGTGCTGGGAGCCGTCATGGAGAGAATGGGAGGCAGGTTTTCTTTGACAAGCTGCGTGCACCGTCCATGTTTTAAACGTTTCGGCCGTCTTTGCGGACTTTGACCGAAGCCTTTCTTTTGCCCTTTATGTAATTACTTTCCCTTCCCTCCCCGTCCAGGCTACGGCTCGGTGATTCAGATGTACCCTGGAGGTGGGCCGGTCCGGGCGGGGGTGGAGTGTTTTGGCTTCCCCGCACACTTTCACGATATGCTGCATGAGTTTCCCATCTGCCACGTCAACGCTCTGCTGGCAGGCACACTGGATACCGGTGCCAAAGACCCCACTGCTGGTTGGACATTCTTTTATAATTTTTGACAGATTTACTACAAATTAGAGCTGAACTGCCAATGACATCCAGGATTTATATTTCTTTCTTTTTTTTTCTTTTTTTTTCTTTTTTTTACTTGAGCAGCTCTACATAAAGTGTTCATAACCTTTCCAGTTTTTCTCACTTTGTCACATCACAGCCACAAACTTCACAGTGGCTCCTCCAGAAAACTTTCACAAGGGGGGCATAGCTAAAAGAAGTATAAATAATTTATTTATATTAATACTTTTTTATTCTGCTTTTAATGTTATTAATGTATTTTCAATGTATTTTATTGGATATTTCTGTACAAATACGAAATGGTGCATAATCATAAAATGGAACACAAACTGATTGAATTACCTTCTGTTTGCTTACCATTTTTGCACAGACATGCAATAAAACCTATAGGACCTGCTACAGTCAAAATATACTGCAGATGCTCAGCTACTGTGTTTTAAAAAAAACTCCCTATCTAATGTGTTTAGGCTTGATAACCTTTAGTAGGTAAAAGTGAGTTATTTTCATTGCTCTGTTCTCAGAACTGCGTAGCTTGACTTCCCAGTTCAGAATCCTCACTATGTTGCCCTAAATTGTCTCCATTTATGTATGTGGTCGCTGTGCTTTATCTCTTCCAACATTGCAGAAGAAAAGCACTTGAATGCGCCTGCAGAGCAGGAGCAAATCCAGCCTGAGGCAGAACGGCAGGAAGGCAGTCCAGCCGACGAGAGGATGGAGACAAACACCGGCGGCGACGCCGGCCAAAACCGGGAGAAGCTGGAGCGGGAGAAACGCCAAGAAGCAAAAGTATTTTAACGCCGCGCCGTATTCCGCTAATTATCTATCGAATTAAAGTGATTTAGCGTTTTTGTAACCGGAATGCATTTCCACTTTTAGGCCCAGGAAAGAAAGGTGAAGCTGGAGGAGAAGCGCCGGAAGCTGGCGGCCGCAGCTGCCCTGCTGGAAGGAAGGAACGCTGACGGGTTGGTCTCCGATTCTTCGCCTCTGCGTTCAGATTCGTGTCTCTGCAGCACTCTGCTCCTGTCAGCAGCAGCAGCCGCCTCCTCCTCCCCCTGGCCTGGCTCCGTGTACCAAGCAGAAGCCATTACGACACATTCACAGAGGGAAAAATTATGAATGATTAAATCATTAACTACGTCCATAATAGTCGTAAAAAAATAATTTGCCTTTCTCTGGGCTCAAAGTGATTACCGTGCAGGGCTCTTCCAAGGTGAACAAATTGATTGCTTTGTAGTTTACTCCCACGTTAAATAAAAGACCTTATAGCTTTTTTATGATTGATGGCTGAGCTATAAGAAGCTGACATCTCTGCCAGAAGTACAAGTATTGACCTTGTTCGCTCATAGACCTTTTTTTTATAACACACCGGCTTTACTGGAAGCTATAAACAATAAACGGAGCACAGACAGTTTTCCTCTCTGTCCTAAATCAGCCTTTTCGGCGGCTTCTCGTGCAGCTGTAAGACAGTTTGTGGGGTTTTTGTTGCTTGAAGCACTGATGAGCTGAATTACCATCTTGCTTTGTTGCACATTTCCAATTACAGAATGTGCTGTTGACATCGCTTTCTTTTGTTAGACAAGTATGCTTGATCATCTGGGGTTTTTTCTTTTTTTTTCTCCTTGCTTGCAGGTTGGTGATAGCGAGTCAGTTTCACCCTTGTTCTGTTCTCTTGGGCTTGATTAAATTCCTCTCCCCTTCTCGGCCTTTCGTAGTCTTCTCCCAGTTCAAAGAGGTAAGAGAATTCATGTCTCAGTTTCTACTTCTTAAGAATAAATGTTTATGTCACAAAGATATTCGTATCCGTTGGACTAGAACCGGATTTTATGGAAGTTCGACTTTTTGAACGAAAGTCCCGAAAAGCCCCTTTGCAATTGTAAAAAAAAAAAAAAAAAAAAAAAAAGAACCCTGCACATCATCTTGAACACACCAACCTCTGTGTGGAACATGGTGGTGGCAGTGTCATGCTGTAGGGATGCAGAGGAGGATGGAGATCATTTTTTCATCTTCAGATGTGCAAAGCTAGTGGAGATATACCCCCCAAAAAACTTGAAGTTACACTTTTAAGAGGTTTATTCACAAAAGTTTTACTTATTTATTTTTTCTATGTTAAAATCGCACACTATTTTATGTTGCTCTGTCACATTAAAATACATTGAGGTTTCTATTTCTAAAGTTCAAGATGTGACTAATTATGTCTTTTGAGGACAATTTACTAAAAGGGAACAATTTCTAGTAAGAGCTGCAGATGGAAACGATACTCCGGTCTGTTTTTACAGAAGTCAGGCTCAATATCAGTTGTCTTCCTGTGAACGTATCAATTAATGCATTTTCTTATTTAAATCCTTCGTTTTTCTCCGTTTCTGACTCGACGTCTTCAGACACTTATTGAGTGCTACACGAAACTAAAGGAACAAGGTGGGACTGTCAACCTCATGCTCACCGACACCTGGCTCAGGCATTACCAGGTAAATGCTGCCACCGTGAGTAACTACTGTATTGTTTGGTGTAAAATCCAGTGTTTTACTTGTCAGGGTTCCTACATGGGCAGGAAAAAACATAGAATTTATTTTAGGTGGTTTCCTCATCTGAATACTTATCGAAGAGAGTTTGTGAACTTATTAGAAAAACGAACATCTATCCATCCTGTGTAGATTTGTCTATCTAATAATCCATGTATCCACTGTAAGCCATGGTGAACCTTTATTTCCATTTCAAAATGTACTGAGAAATGTGAGTACATCTAAATTGTAGAAATCTGCATCAAAAATATGTAGGAAAAGTATTTTTTTTTTTGTTAATGGTCTCCAATTGTATAATTTTGCACTTCTGATGTTTAAACCAACATTAGCATCATTGGTTTGCAGAGCAGTTAGTCATATTTGTAAGTATATCATGAAGTGTCCTAATATTTTCTGCATTTAGTGGTAGAATTAGCAAACTGACTGATGAAACATCAAGCTTAATCATTACTTCTCGTTTTCTGCCACCTCGTTAATCTTTTTACACTTGTGTAAGCGCTCCATTCCAAGCGTAAGAAACTTTTCTTTGCGCCAGTTTGAGGTGCAAAGCAGACAACAGGCGGACTCATTTCTACCAGGGTTAATTCCTCCCGACTCGTCTCTCGTTTTGTCTCCAGGTGTTGCCTGACAGGACACATCCTCTGCTCCTGATGAGCGGTGGCGGGGGCTACCTCCTCTCAGGGATGACCGTGGCCACGGACCACTCCGAACCGCCAGCTGAAGAGCCAGCTCCAAAGAGACAAAAAGTGAAGGACTCCGAGGGGTAAACACACACAGAAGGATTGGATCTTCTCCAAGGCACGGTGGTGTCACCTACAGGGATTTTGCTTCAGACTCTGTCGAACTGAAGCGACACTTCTGCAGAAAAGGAGACTGGGTGTCTGGTTTGTATTCATCAGAACACCTTCCCCTGTCTTTGTCCTCAGATCAGCTGAGAGGTAAAGTGTAACCCTAAAAAAAAAACCAGGTCATCTCAGCTCCATGTGCTCCTTTATGTAAGAGATGGCTGAATTCATTTCTTTTAAGTGACAAGTTTGTGTTATATCCCTTGACAGCTGTTGTTATTTAGTAACTCGCTATATAATTAAAGTTACTAATGTAGGTTTATTTTATCTACTTCTGGATTTACACACAATAAAAATGCCTGGAAAATAAACGGTGGACTGTGAACCGCATTAATTCTGGAAATAAATTCGACTTTACTTTGGTCCCAGGATAAATCGTTTTGTTTTTTTGTTTTCTTTTTATTGAGTGCAAACAGAACAAGAGCCGTCGAATACATTTCAATAATTGGTCTCCGTTGACATTTTCATATCGTCACAAAGCGTATATAAACATCCAAGCCGTTCCCATGCTGTTTTAATTTTGACGTAACATCACAAATACATCGAGTAAAGCAGGTAGGATGTGAGCTGTCTTGCGATTTTTTTTTTGTTTGTTTCTTTTTTTTTTTAACACAAAGCACATTAAATAGGCAGATGCACAGTAACTTGGCATGGTTCACAGGCTGTAGTAAAATACTCGGGGATTATGCGGTCTTGTCATGCAACTTGGCTGCGATTTTCTGCAGCTCCATGTCCATCGCTGCCAGGTTTTCCAGCTGTTTCTCCTGTTGGGGAGTGGAGGGAAATAAAGGATTTATTTGTAAGATCTGGAACCAACAAAATGTTATACAATTACTACTTTATGCCATTCAAACATTGTTTATGGAATATTAATCGTAGTTTGACTTCACCGGCACTTTAATAAAAGTTTGGTTGAGTTGGGAAGAAGGGTGCGAGTTTAATTTGTTGGGCTTAAATGTGACGCACGTCCACAGGAAACTGGCAATGATGAAGTTATAATTGCCCACAACTGTCCAAACTAGTTTTTTTTTTTTTTTTTTTTTTTGCTATCAAAATAGCAATTTACTTTGCACACTTATGAAATGTATTGTTGCATTTGAAAGAAATCTGACATTAAAATAAGAGAAATTTGGAAAATATTTCAAATGAGCCATTCCAAAACTGTCAGAACTCATTTCTTATGTGTGTCCCAGTGTTTGGGACCCTGAGCCACTGCCTGATTTGCCTATACCTTGGGCCAGCTCTGCATTCACATTTGCTACAAGATTCACGTAAGCCTGTCCCCGTGTAAGGATGATCCCTCTGATAGGTTAATAACTCGCCTGGGTAACATATTCCCCTCTTATCCTGCGAGATGCAGCGTCGCGGAACGAATGAATCACTTTGACGCTGCCTCGGTAATTTGTTTTTCCCCGCTCTAATGTATGAGATGAGATAAGCCTCTGCAGGCAGAAGTCCTCCACACTTTTATGAGCATCTTTGGGCTGATTTGCTCTCAGAGACTCCAATCATTCGCTCCTCGGTGTGATTACCGCAGCAGTCATAAAATACCGGCGCGGGGAAGTCGAATGGGGTAAACGAGAAGACCGAGGCAGAGTCAACCAAATACGGTTTGTGTCGTTTGCAGAGACGTCGTGTTTTGGCTGCATCCCGGTCTCAAATGGCTTGCATACAGTTAAAATGATGCACTTCAACAAAATGTGTTCTGTTGGTGTTGACATAATGAAAGCTGTACACTTGGACAATTAGTCAAAAAACAGCATGGCTGAACCTGGGGTGTAAGCTCTCTCTGCTGCGAACTCCTCTTATCCTCCTCTTTAGTGGACTGGTTAGCCAGCTGGTTTAACTTGTAACTAAGCAGCTGGCTCAGTTCATCCATCTGAAACAATAAAACGGAACAATTAGACATCTTAGCAATGAACTCTGGGATGGCAGTACTTACGGGCATCAAAGGCATGTTCTAAAACTTTGGAAAGCTTAAATAAAGTCTTATTAAAGTTTAATGCAAACAGGTTAAACTAAAATGATAGTTCGAGAGGCTCACCTTAGCGGATGATGCGGCATGTTCGTCTGAGTCTCTCTTGTACCAGGCCGGGTCGTAATAGCCTCTGTAAATCCAGGGATTGCGTTTCTCAGCCAGGTACCTACAAATGATCAGTTTAGATGCCACAAATATTCTGTTAGTTCATCCCAACAGGTTCATGTTGGTCCATTTGTGTCGTACAACTCAAAATATGAAATCTACAATCCCCTGCGTATAAGGGAAGCAACAAAAGAATTGGGTAAGAATACCTCAGGGCTTCATCTCTGTCGTTTTCCTCTTCTGCGTTCTCTTCCGAGTCGCCCCTCGGCTCCATCTCTTCCTCTGATGATCCTCGCTTCTGAAGTCTCCTCTTGTGGTGGTACCGGTGTGTGGGCTTCCAGATCCGCTTTTCTATATCTACGTCTTCGTTATCGTCTCTCTTGTCAAAATCCCAGTATTCCTGACTGCGCTCTTCCTCCGGCTCTTCCCTGTCGTCCTCTCCGAGCTCTTCGGCGCGCTTGT
Source organism: Poecilia latipinna (assembly GCF_001443285.1). Classification (NCBI taxonomy): domain Eukaryota; kingdom Metazoa; phylum Chordata; class Actinopteri; order Cyprinodontiformes; family Poeciliidae; genus Poecilia; species Poecilia latipinna. The sequence goes on along the minus strand of NW_015112807.1, from coordinate 234,737 downwards.
GTTTCCTCTGGTGGTGTCTGCCGGGCCTCCAGCTCCGCTTAGCTCGTTCTGTGTCAAAGTCCCAGTATTCCTGGCTCCGTTCTTCATCAGGCTCGTCTCTGGCTTCTTCCGAAATCTCCTCGTCACGTTTGTGTCTCCTTTGGGAATGCCTGCCAGGTCTCCAGTCCCTCTTCTCTCTCCCGGTATCAAAATCCCAATATTCCTGGCTGCGGTCTTCGTCGGGCTCTTCCTTGGCATCCTCTGAAAGCCTGTCTTCGCGTTTGTGTCTCCTTTGGGAATGCCTGCCAGGCCTCCAGTCCCTCTTTTCTCTTCCGGCGTCAAAATCCCAATATTCCTGGCTTCGTTCTTCATCGGGTTCTTCCTTTGCTTCCTCGGAAAGCTCCTCATCTCTCTTCTGCCTCCTTTGGTGATACCTTCCCGCCCTCCACTCCCTCTTTTCTCTCCCAGTGTCTATGTCCCAATGTTCCTGGCTTCGTTCTTCATCGGGTTCTTCCTTTGCTTCCTCGGAAAGCTCCTCATCTCTCTTCTGCCTCCTTTGGTGATACCTTCCCGCCCTCCACTCCCTCTTTTCTCTCCCAGTGTCTATGTCCCAATGTTCCTGGCTTCGCTCCTCCTCAGGCTCTTCCCTCGCTTCTTCCGATAGCTCCTCATCGCGCTTGTGTCTCCTCTGGTGGAATCTGCCATCCTTCCAGCTCCTCTTGTCAACGTCCCATGATTCCTGGCTGCGGTCTTCGTATCCCTCACCCTCGGATGGCTCATCACTGCGCCTGTGGAGCTTTATCTTGTGATGATAGTGATGTGTGGGTTTCCATATGCGCTTGTTTCTCTCCCCCTTTTCCTCGTTCTCCAGCCTCTTTTCTGCATCCCAGTACTCTTGACTGCGTTCCTCCTCTGGCTCTCCCCCGTCTTCCTCATCCCGTTTACTTTTCCTTTGGTAGTGCCTTCCGGGCCTCCAGTTCCTCTTCTCTCGTTCTTCACTTTCTCCGTCCTCTTCTTCTTTGTCATCGGACCTCCTTTCAAGGCCTCCCCAACTCTCCTGACTGCGGTCGTAATCTTCCTCTCCTCGTTTGCTCTTCCTCTGGTGGAATCTCCCTGGCCTCCAGCTGCTCCGCTTCTCTCGTATTTCTTCCTCCTGATCCCCATCCCGCTTCTCTATCAGACTCCACGATTCCTGGTTCCGCTCCTCTTTGGGGGCTTCCTTCTTTTCCTCCACAGATTTCAGCAGTGCCTCAATGTCTTTGACGTCTGCCGTCTTTGCCGTAGGGGCTCCCGCGCGAGAGATTTCCTCCTGTGTTGCAGTCCCATCTGTAGTCTTTTTGTTCACTGGGGCATATTTGACACCTATGAAGGAAAAACAAAGGAAAAAAAATTGTGAACTTTGACTGGATTAGCTGATTTCAGTCTTTAGAGTATGTAAGAGGGTCTTGCAAACTTAATCTACAGTGTAACATCTGGGAATAGATCAATATCTGTAGAGTGGAAAGAAAGTTGAGTTACTTAAATCTGAGCTTTATGAACAGGAAAGTCATAAGACGTCCCTTTGTGCAGTTTTGCACAAAGGGATGGTGTTTTACACCATAACTACTTCTTCTTCTTAGAATCTCCATGACGCACTGTTTGAATTGTGGAGAATCCTCAAACAATAATCTTCCTTAAAGTTTCCAACTCCATTCATTTAACCCGATTGAGGGCAAAAAAAAAAAGCAAAATATCTTTTGCATTTAGCGTTATACACACACACACACACACACACACACATATATATATAAAACAACTGAGTTATATTTTTCCAACAAACCTGCTTGGAGAATATCTTTGCATTCCTGATCCAAATGAACGTCCGGCTTGGACAGCGCTTTGGTCAAGACTTCGACCAGACATCGTGCAACCTGCAGAAGTCAAAGAAATCATCTTATTCTGTTCAAGATACTGACGTGATCATGTTATGAGTTGAAAAAGTAAAAAAAAATATATATATATTATTATTCAAGCATACCACATCTTTTTGCTCCTCTTTGCCAACTGGGAGCGCGACAGTTTCTGCATAAGAATGAAAAAGTAGGATTTAGTCAAATGCGAAGCTGCGAGACTTGTCTCTGTCCATGGTGCTGAACTCATTATCGACTATCTGTTCTGATGCAAAAAATAAAAAATAAACGCAAAACAAATAAAAACAGAAAAAAAAATAGTGAATAATAATAATAATAAAAAAAACAATTCACCCTTACCTGCAAGGAGAGCAAAAACCACGATAAGCGCAGGATTCATTTTGCCGTAGTGAGGGTACGACCGGAGAAAAAGTGAGCCAGTTGTACCATCAGGCTCTCGTCTCTCGTCCCTCTGCAGCGGCTGGAGAGAGCAGCGCTGACTGGGGAGGTGGAGCGAGGAGCGCCTTCAAATAAAGCAAGGGGAGTGGGCTGGGGGAGCGTGGGAGGAAGACTCGGGGCTCGGATGATGTCATGACTCATTAGACCCGCAAAGGAAAGTGGCCTAAACGAAAGTCGATTCACAACTAGGTCGATATTTATTCGGGAGTGAATTTCTTTAATCTAGTCAGTGTCACGATGCATCCAGGTGATAACTTGCATGTTTTTATTTATTTATTTATTTAGGGGGATGTTGCAGTTGGAGTTTAGCTCATCATGAGAAGCCTGGTGGGACAGGGGGTGTTGAACAAAAAAAAAAAAAAAAAAACATCACGAAGACTTATATAATTTGATGCCTAATCCCTGAATAACCTGAATAGTTGGAAGATTCATAAGCAGGGGAACTGCTGAAAATGAAATTTGGCGAGGGGATAGTAAATTATAGTTGAAACAGTAACTGGTAGAAATAAGCTTTACAATAACTCCTAATTTTAATTAATTATTGGAATTAATTACTAATTCCAATCAACCCCCGTCACTCAAATATACTTTCCCAGAACTTAAAAAAAGAAGCTATTCTCGCGTGTATGCACGATTTGGTTTGTTTCAATAAACCCTACAGGCGGGCCATCAATGACACTGCCACCCACTGTTTAATCTGTGTCATTGCACACACCACCCGGTTACCCCTTTCTCTCTTACTGTAGTCAAAAACACACAGTAAAACTAACTAACTACCAGGCATTGAAAGTTAAATTAACTTAGGCGGGTGGGGGGGGGGGGGGGGGGGGCGGGGGCCCCCCCCCCCCCCCTTTTTAAAATTTTTTTAAACCCTTACAA
>NW_015112807.1:225286-228343 GCF_001443285.1 Poecilia latipinna | reverse complement strand
CAAGAAGTAATCGACGCGGGGGGTGGGGGGGGGGGGGGGGAGCATGCGTACTCACTCCCTGCACTTTTTAAAGTTATTCTACAGCCTTAACATCAAAAATAAATCAGAAACGTCTATATAATTCTGGTTATGAGAGGGTTAGAATTTGCAGAGAGAAAGGATTCGGATCCAAAATGAATACTCTGCTGAGAAGGAACTAGCATTACTTGCTTTTAATGCGTATGTGTCAGATTGCATTGCACTAAAACTTTATTCACCTCATGAGTCACTGAGTCGCCCCGTGGATGAATGAATGGATGGATTTCTGACTTTATTTTAACATAAAAATTCTAGATGCTGTGCTTCAAACCTCCTCAGTTGCTACTAAATAATACAGCCAGGGTTTGATTTGTCTCTGTATGATTTTTATGCTTGTTCTGATGATGAGAAAGCATTGAAAATGATTTTTCTTTCATAAATACTGGGTATTTTTGTTGCTAAGGCTTGATTTTGATATTCATGCGAAGTTACATGGAAACATAATAATGCTTACATCTGCAAGCATTGCTCTAGGAAAAAAAAAAATAATTATTGAACTGTCCACTCAGCTGAATATCATGCATACAAATCTGAGCAACAGATTTTTCTCCATCCATTGCAAGATGGAGAAAATCCAACACTTTTTAAAAGCAGAAGATGTGCCACCTCATGTCAAGACTAAGAAAAAAGAAAAGAACAAAAAACAAACGTTAGGACACTTTCCTCCATTTTAGTATATTGTCAACTGAATATTGAGCAAATCAAGAATATACTGATTTATTTATGTTTGAAATGAATAATGCAATTTAACATAGCCTGGACAAAATTAATGCCCTTCCACACGAAGCCATAGCTGATTTGTAAATGATAAAGTTAGGAGATTTTAGTAAGCTAATGAGTTGGAATTAGGCCTGCGCTTTTAGTTCAATTAAGAGTGGATGATGAAGAGTGAGAAGAACGAAGAGCCACATTAAGGAGCCGAGTCGGCCCCAATTTCTTTTTGCAAGAAACTGAATGGCGTTTGAGGGCCATATTTTCAATCTAAAAGTCATAAGTTTTCTTTTCTTACCAATTTTTTTTTTTTACATAAAACTGGGATACATAAAATTTGGGATTGGACTGGAACAAACTGAAATGAGCAGCTCAAACATACTGAACCCAAACGAACATTTCATCTGACACTGTCTCTTTTGGCCACTTCATGTCTGTCTGCTCCCTCCTGCAGCCGCCTGTTATCCCCCATTGCGCGCACCTTCATTCACAAAAGTTAAAATAATTCAGCCTCAACTGTGGTGATGAGCGTGTGACGATGAGATGTTTTACACGGCGACCACTGACCTTTCCTTTGTGCCAGAATGTGCGCATACAAATTCAATCATGTCTTGGAAACCAGGAGCCCAGAAACCGCAGTGGCTGCAAGCAAAACGGGAGCTACGTGCTCCATAAATCTGCCTGGGTGTGCTTCTCATGCGTAACACGACCGGTTACAGATATTTGTTACTGCAGACAGCCTCCGCTGTGGTAAAATAATAACTGGTCCGTGCACGGAAGTGTAGTGCTCGATGGCGTACTGTGCATTCAAGCAATCCGTGCTCATCTAAAGCCGTCGATAGGCTCGGTCTTTGCTGTAATTTATAGGAGGGCCACTTCAGTTCTTCAGTTTTACGTGCTGTGTTCAGTGAGCAGGAGCAGAGTAAAGTTCTGCTACGGATAAAATCTCTTGAAAAGGTCTCATCACGGCTCGCATGATTCATCTACTCGGCATTAAAACCACTGAACCGATGAATCGGACACTTTCCACACGCAGCAGTGTCCTGCGCGTTTCTCTAAATGTGTGCGTTTGGCATGTGGTCCTCTGTGCCTTTGTGCTGTTCTTCCAGCCCTGATTAATATTTTAGTGAGCCTCAAAGACATATAGCAGAGTTAAGGTGGTGCAGAAGGGATCTGAGATGCACAGCCCACTGTGTTTGCATTGTCTTAACTTGTGTTTGGAACAACACAGTCGCTTTTATCATAGCTCATTTTTCATCCACGAACAAAAGGCAAGCTGCTGACAATGAACGCAATGCTATTGATGCATGAAAGCTTTGAGTGAGCTTTGATCTTTGGTCAGGATGAGCTTTGTGCTTGGCTTTTAACAACCCGGCAAACTTTGATGACAGTCCAAAGAGAGCAGACGAGCCTCTCATATTTCCAATTTATTCCAGGTCCTTTTTTTTAACTACTTGACGAACATTTTGCTGAGACGTTTTTGTCTTCACTGTGGGGAGAGTAGTTGTCTCGTGATCGAAAGGTCGTAGGTTCAATTTCAGCTTCCTTCTGGCACACATTAATGTGACCCTGGGCAAATCACCAAGTTGCCTACTTATCTGCATATCGGTGTACAAATGCGTATGCGAATGGGTAAATCACTTTGAGTTGTCAAAAATGGTTGGTTCAGTCCATTTTCTATTCTGTGTGGTATCAGAAACTCTTTTAAATAGAACTACAGGTTGTTTCAGTTCAACTCTTCAGCTCCTACTTTCATACTACGCTGACAAAGTTCAAGCGAGGTTATGTTGCTGAAAACAGCAGGCCATTTTCTGTTAACGTTTTTGTGTGGATGGCAGTTAACCCAAACTCCATTAAACTAGTCCAAAACTAGACAAACTCAATATTCTGTTGAGTTTATGTGAAATGTGAAAATCCAAAATAGCTTTCGATGATTGTGTCACGAAGCTTTTTTTTTTTTCCCCAGCTGCTTCCATTTTTCAGGTCAATTCAATGGGAAATGTCGTCTTTGTAAGAATTTTCTTAATTCTTAAAATTCTGACCATAATTTTCCATTCAAAATTCAACTGAATAATTCATGTTTGAAGAGAAATTCTTTAAAACTACAATGCCTATAAAAAGTATTCATCCAACTTGATGTTTTCCTCTTTATTGCTTTTGGAAACTAATCATGATCAGCAATTTTTTTTTTTTTTTTTTTTTTTTTGTTAAAAGAAGGACAGAAAAGAAAAAATGAGCAGTAGTACATCTAGAAGTAATATGCTGAGA
>NW_015112807.1:210413-222148 GCF_001443285.1 Poecilia latipinna | reverse complement strand
ACTTTGTGTTTTTCCCTTTTTTTGTTTTTGAAAATAAACATTATAAACAAATTTTTTTTTTTTTTTTTTTTTTTTGACAAAAAAAGATGTAAAAACAAAAAATCTAGTATGGACTCCTGTAAAGACCATTCACTGGTTAATCAGTCTGCCAGGCTACTGCTACAGGAAAAAAAAAGAACTTTTTAACAAAAGGTTATTAAAAAGAATAAGTCAGGGGATGGAAACAAAAAAAATCATATAGAGTTCAGCTAAATCCATTCAGAAATAGAAGGAATATGGCCCAAGTGTAAATTGTCCAATATCTTGCAATCCTCACAAACTGAAAGTCACTGTTTAGCAATTAGATTTTTTGTAAAGTACTGACATAAAGTGATTCTTGTGTTTATTCATTCAGCTTTTAGACTTAATGAAAAGCGGACATTCATTATTTTGTCTTCAAATTTAAAATCTTAGCGAATTTTAAATTTCCTAAGGTAAATTTCTTCATTCCAAGTGAAGGATATGTGCTTATTCTTGACTTTGAAGAATAAGCACATAAGAATAAGGAATATTGGCAATATTGTGCCAATATTCCATGGCACAATATTGGATTGTGCCATGGAAAATATGATGGTAAAAGATAAAATCCTTAATGCGTACATTGCATTCTTGACACCATTCTGAACGCAGTCAAGCCCAACACCACCACCAGCAAATCCAATAAAAAATTTTATCTTGTTTCTGGAAAACTTGTGGAAAAAAAAATGGAATTCCTGAAATCCAGGGGCTGACGTTTACGTCAAACCCAAAGGTGTCTTTGAACGCCACGCTAAAAGTAAGAGAGAAGTCCGCCTAAGGGAGTGAGCTGAGGTCAGTGTGACTCTCTGAAGCTTTACACCGATTGACAACAGTTAAACCTTTGAGCCCGAAGGCAAACTCAGACAAAACAATTTAATTCCTCTCCCACTGCTGCGTGAGCGCTGACTCCAGCCAACTTAATGCTATCACTCCTGTGAGGAACATTTAACATCAGCGTCAATTAAACCGAGAACAAGAAGGTCACAGAAGTGAAGGCACTTTAGGGCAAAACTAGTCATCTTTACTAATGCCGTGGACCTTCTAGGAGAGACGTAGAGATCTCATTTTTAAACATCTTTCTGAAAATGATGGACATATTTTATTTCTCTGAAAACTTGCACTGTGCATATGATCCTTGCTTTCTTATCCAAACTCTACTAAAGTGTTAGATTGAGACTCAGTATAAGACTTGACCATTTAAAATATATTCAACATGGAGAAGATATTTATACATGCATATATATATATATATATATATATTTATAAATTAGAAGCTTATTCAACCCTAATATACAATTGCAGGCTTAAACAAAAAAAAACAACAACAAAAAAAAAAGCTGAGACAATCCTATAAATCCTGTTAAGTAAATAAATAATTTTAAGGCTGCTAAAAACTTGAGGTTGGGATGGAGGATCACTTACCAGCTGGAAAACAACTAGAGTTGCAGTGGGAGGGCTTAAAGTAAAGCATTTTTATGTGGTAGGGTGGCCCAGTCAAAGTCCAGACCTGAGCTCAATTGAAAATCTGTAGCAAGACTGAAACATTACTGACACTCTCCATATAATCCAACTGAGGTCAAGCTATTTTACAAAGAAGAATTGGGGGGTTTTCAGTGGGAAAATACACCAAAAACACTGTGAATATTAATTTTATATTAATTTTAACAAAAAATGTTTCTAAAAAAACAAAACAAAATCATAGACTCTTGAGAGATTATTAGACTTAGTCCACTTCTGAATAATGGGCTACTCTGTGTTGTTCCATCACATTAAATCTGACGTAAACACATCGCAGACCACAGTCACAACGTGACACGGTGTGGAGAAAGTCGACAACTTTTTGTAAACAAGAAAGTTCATGTTAAATGTCTCTTGCTTGCAGCAGTTGTCAGAGTTACACTGGTAAACAAAGAGCTAGCTCCCTGCTAGCCCCCGGCACCTGTAGCTCTCAAACCTCCCCAGCTTGACATCGCTTCATCTGCTCTCCCTGCTCTGGCCTTACCTCTTTCTACGGCCTGCATTGGTTTTGATTTGTAGCTATAAACTCCCACAGGGCAGAGCCGAAAGCACAAGCTGCCTGTGAATATAGCGAGGTACTGCGAGTTTCAATCAGATGCTCCATTATTACACTGGAAGATTGATCTCGCTCCTAATGTTTTGAAAGGCATAAAAACATATTATAGCCATGTTAATACGGTTAGTTTATCAGAAGGAAGCTTCGATGTCTTGTGCTCTTGTTTTCCGTTCCAGATGTATGCTCTTTTCCCAAATGTTTTTTTTTGTTGTTTTTTTGTAACGACATTGAAGTGATTTTGTCAAACGGCGGCAGAAGCAAGGCACAATGAGGCAGCAAGAGAAGGCAGTGAAGGAGCAAATTAAGCAGAGTAGGACTGATAGAAAGATGTTGTTTCTAGAGATGTTAAATGTGGATCTCTGGGTTTGTCCGCATTCGTTCCAGTACCAACTCTTACAATCTGGCACCGACTGTGCCACATGGAGCGTACGGCGCAGCAGTGTGAATTAGTGAGAGATGGAGGTTAAATCAAAAACTACAGGAGCAGCTTTGATGGGCAATCGTCACAATTTATAGATTTGAGTTGGATGATGACGACAACTGATGATGCTGAAAACAGGAAAGAGGAAAGCATATTCTGCTGCACCCCATTAAAATTGGATTTACCACAGTTCCTTCCTTCACACAAAAGACTTGTATACATTCTTGTCGTGTGAGACCATCCTTCTGTTGTTGGGTAATAAAAAGATAGATGACGACGTTGAGTCGGTAGCAATGTAGAACAATTTCGAGAACTGTAGTTAAACTCTTTGGGATAGATTTAGCATCATGACTTCTAACGCTAAGGAATATTGGATTGTGTGTCTTTTCTTTATGTTTGAGCTCAGTTTGTTCATCTCATCACATAATAACCAATTATCACTTTTAAGCTTTGTCAATGAAACTTGCCCAGCTCTCCCAGATTTCAACAGATCTGTATTGAAACGCTAGTGGTGCGTATGTTCTTAACAAGAAGAAGGGCGCCGAGTCAAATTCTACTTATGGCCTCATACAACCTTGTGTCAGCTGTGATAAAAACCTACATCATCTTAAAACTTTATAGTAGATGTATGAAACTCAGAGGGTTACTTTCCTGAAACTTCTTACTTACTGACTGAGTTTAAAGAGCTCAATGTTTTTCTGGAACATTGTTGGGACTGTTCCAGAATATAGAGATCGGCTTCCAAAACGCAAAAGAGAAGTAGATGGAGAATTTTCCTAGAACTTACCAGGTGCTTTTCTGGAAACATTCCCCTCATAACACTGCTTGGTTCTTCAGCTTCAGGAAAATACGCACCGGGTACAGTAAAGGTGCCAAGAATGTACCCGGTAAGCTCCTGGAAACTTTTTGGAAAAGTGAGCTCCAAGTTTCAAGAAAATATGAGCTGTAGATTATGTGGAGCTCCTAGTTTTGCATTCCTGCTTGATCCTTCATATCAACATGTGACTAACTTCAATTCTTACCTGAATGAAGAGGAAAGAGGGGGATCAAATAATTTGGACCGATGGCATTCATCGCAAAAGGCAGCAATAAATCTCTTTGTCGATGGTTCATATTTGGAAAAAAAACAAAAAAAAAACACAAATCATTCTGAGTTGCACTCACACCTGACTGCATCCTCATGAGCGGCGCAATAAAACTGGCGCATGGCGATTAGTGCTGCGCAACACCGCAGTCATAATTCTGCAATCGTAATTATGACGAGACCTCAGCACAGCAGCACAGTTTGAGATGTATGACCTGGGACAGATTACTGTTGGTTTCTGAGGAAAAAAATCAATAAAAACAAGCAAGCATGAGCTCTGCTCACTTCAAAAACGTAACCCCACGTGCAAAATTACAGTATAATAGCATCATCAATACCGTGTCTCTCTCTGTAAACAAAGTGCAGTGACAAAGTATCACCCACGACCATGTGGGTTTTATTAGGACGTTTTAGTGGACTACTAAACACAATAATAATAATAATTAAAAAATCAAATCAGTAGAAGTGCTGGCGGTGCAGAATACCTCAACAGGACAGCCACAGGTGTTCTGCCTCGGGGTGCGTGGGTTGATGCTTCCCCAGGTACTTGCTTCATTTTTGCTTTTGTTCTAGACTCAGGACTTCTACAGGTGAGCTGCAGTGTGATTATAGTCTATCTGAAAACACCCCCAGAACGGAGGACGTGTTTGATATGCCGGGTGAGACTCCTGCTGGGTTTTCTCCAGTTTCATGCTTGCCGGATCTCATTGTTTGCAGTGCTTCTTTGTGATTTTTAGACAAGATAAGACACTTCTCTGCTCCGCCACTGATGTATCTGATGATTGAAGTACCTCTTCACCATACCAAGTTTGGTAAAGGTCTGGTAATGAGCAATTTATCAGGCGTGTTGGAGCATGGATGTATCTAAAAGCTGCAGGGTGCTAGCTGGAGTCGGAAGCCCTCGTCGGCGAGAGAGAAGCAGGATTTCACCCTGAAAAGGACGCAAATCAAACCTGAGGGCAACACAGAGACACAAACAACCGGGCAGTTTCAAATCAGGCTTTGCTGAAGGATAACGAGAATGAGCAATGTGCTCAAAAAGTCTTGGTGCCGCAGGCACAAAAACTGTTAACACAAACCCGCTTATTTTTCTCAAGTTAATATTTTCACAGTTTGTATTATTTTATATGTGAATATTCATCAGGGATGGCTCCATGTTCTTCAGCTCCAATTTATTCAGCTTCTAATTTATGCTCGTTGTGATATTTTATTTTATTTTATTTTTTTGCACATTACAAAACTCAGTAGAATCTTAAATCATTTTACAGAAATCAAAGCATTTATTGAAACACTTCATGAATAAAATAGTATATGTGCCAAAAAGGCACATATACTATTATTTTTAATTTTTTTTTATTATCAGTCTGAAATTTATTGCATAATGAAATCGGATGATTCCCTGCAGGACAAATGTAATTAAGAAACATTATGATGAGCACTACTAAATAAGTTGGTGCTGTATGTCGTCTCTTCTTTTCTCCTTTTGCCCCATGTTTGAGCATGTTGTTCTGGTCTGGTTTCCAGTTTCTTTGTGCGTTCCAGCCTGGGATATGTGCAGTAAAATCTGTCTGTCATTCAGTCGCCATATTAACAAGTTTTGACAATTTCCATATATGTTTTGAGATCCAACAGAAAGGAGCAACGCAGTAACACTTCCATCTGTACTTGTTCAGACCTTTGCCAAAAAAAAAAAAACATGTCAGCGTATGAGTGATGACTCATAGCTGAAAGGGAATGATTTTATTTATTTTTTCTTGTGACAATTACACTGTAAACCTTCAGTATACTTGGTGGTGGGCGAGTACATTCACAGAACGGCCTGAATTGATTCATTTTATTTGTTAATTGTACATATGCAATGAGGGTTTGCATACTTTCCAGAGTTACATGTTTACACCTGTCTTTTCTACTTTAGAGAGAAGCTGTTGTTTCTCTCCTTTGTGTGTTTACTTGTCTGTTTGACTTTCTGTGACCTTTTCTGGCTTTAGAATATAGGAAAAGTTATAAATTAGCTGTATTTTAAGGAAAGGTATGTCTGGGTTTTGCTTAGGTTAAAGGCAGAGTTTCTCAATTCTGGTCCTCAGGCCTCCATAGCCTCGCATGTTTCAGCTTCTGACACACACCTGGCTTCAATCTGTGGGTGATTAACAGACCTCTGCAGCACCAAATGCTGCAGAATCGCATTATTAGAAAAGTACTTTCTGTTGTTACACAAGCAGGAGATACACTGCTGCTCTTAATGTTCAGGAAACAGTAGATTAGGAGGCACACTGCAGTTTGTTTTAATGAACGCGATTGCTTTAAAAAAAAAAAAAAAAGAGCACTTCTTACTGGTACACTGCTACAAACCTTAAATGTAACAAACTAAGCTGCCGTTTGGCTGCGAAATGATATGGCTACATTGTTTAAAAAAAAAAAAAAAATGTTGCCCATGGTTAATGATGTGCTGCACTGCAGCGAGAGACATTAGAGCTTAGTGTGCTGCAAAGACTTTCACTTGGAATATTAATGACTCTCAACATGCAGGATCAACAAGAACTTTGTAAGTAAAAACACAACGATAGGTGGGCTAATGTGAGCAGAGAGTGCTGCAAGGCACTAAGCAGTGCAGGTGTCACGTGTGTGTTGCTGCACGTCTGCCCGAATAATTCATGTCACTCTGACCTGCTCTTGGCCCGTGGTGTTCTGTCTTCCGCTGTTGTTAACCCAGATCAGCGAGAAAAGGTGAGTGTGCACGACTCCCCCCGTGGACTGCACTGAAATATGCTTCAGAAAACATCCAGGCGTCGGATTTTGTGACCTGAAGTTTACCTAAGTGCCCACAGGAAGTTGCACACAGCAGAGATCTTATGATTTAAACATGCAAAGAAAAGTGTTCTGCCTGTTTTGGAAGGTTTTTACATTTTTATGTTGAAGCAAATCGGATCAATTTAAGGTTATTCAAAGGAATTTATGTTCAGCTCCCCAGGGTGTATATATTATAAAATCACCTTTTACAAATTACAACTAGATGGAATTGAGCTGTTGTCTTATCGATTGTTTTTTGTTTTTTTCAGGACAGCATGATGCTGCCACCACAATGTGTTACCATGGGGACGGTGGATTCAGGGTGATGTTTTGGCTCAGATAGGAATCTGATTAAAACTAATCTGTGTTGTTGTAACTGTGCCCAAGGATCCTCATTTCCTCTAACAACTTATCAGCGGTCGTAAACCAGACCCAAGAATCTGTCTTGTGAATTCGACAGAGTTGTAAAAATGAGTAACAGTTTAGCTCCAAGATAAAAAAAAAAAAAACATAACTTGGGATCGTTCCAATATAAGTCCCAGTAAAAACAAAACAACTTTACAGCTCCCCTCCCCCCGTTGACTCACCGGCGTATAAACCTATCGATGTCAAAGGTTGCCTCTTGTGTTTTACTTTATCTCTTTGCAGAAAAGCAAAACGAATCCCGCAGTTTTTGAGGTTTGAAATCGACTGCTTAGATTTAACACCTATTTTAAGACGGTTCCACTTTTAAACTTCCTTCAAAGTGTTGCATGCCATGTTTGAAATGGGAACGCTGTCCCTCCCTGCGAGTTGGTGGGAGATAAGGAAGGTGAAAGACTTGCACCGGTTTGTCCCGCTGAGATCATGTAGCTGAGGTGGATCTGTTAATGATTTTGAGAATCTGTGATCAAGCGCGTGTGTGTGTCTGTGGGTTTTTTTGTTTAGTTTTTTCCTGGGATGAGAGCACGCCGATGAACACCTGGGTAATGGGAGAGAACAGAAGAGACTCTCTTTTCACAGAATCACTTTATTGACTACTTCCTCCAACAGTTTTTGGTTCGATTGCGATGGATTCAGTGAAGAAAAGCAAAGGACATGACAACCTGGGATTTGATGTGAGTACAGTCACTACTTCATGTAAAACCAAGAGCTTTTTGTTCACATGTACGTATTTATAGTTTTTCCATATATGTTTGTGAGCATAGCTTTACAAAGATGAAGATTTATACTTCCATAGACGTTCTATTAACCTCCTCAAGGAAACTTTAGCGATGCACAAGCTTCATAAATGTACTGTGCTCTATGTTCAAAATCTACAAGGATTTATTGATTCAAAAAGTCTACTTTTTAAAGTTTTTTTTTTTTTTTTTTTTTACTTTAAAAACAACTTCTTCGCTCCTTTAAACATATTGAAAGAGGCATCTCTGAATTCTGTCGCACATAATAATGGCACAGTACACTTTTAGGATCCGCACTTTTTTGTCAGGTCATGGAAACGTAACATGCTGTTGTGACAAATTTAGGGCACATATCAGTAAACGTGTGTCTGTGTTCGAGTCTCCAAGTAAGCTTTGACGCTTGTGTCAAAAAAAAAAAATGACAGTAATGTAGATTTAGTGCAGAGTTGACAGGTGAGTAATCGTTTGACTTAGTTAAAAGTGATTCCTTGTCATTTCTTAGTCTTCACAATTTATTCTGCTTGTTTTTTTCTTTTGCTTTTTGTTTTTTTTTTTTGGATGTTGCACTACAGTTGCAGGAGCAAATCCATGATCCGGAGGAGAAGCCTAGCTGGAGCAGCGGTGTGGCAGAGGAGGACAGAAATAAACCAACCTACTGTGTGACTGATGTCCCTCCTTGGTACCTTTGCATTTTCTTGGCTGTTCAGGTGGGTGTACTGCAATCTGGAGCACAGCAGGCAACAAGTCTCACTGTATGTTAAAAAAATCAGATAATTTATAAGTTAAATAAGTAAAATTTATTATTTTTACAACAAACACAGGGGACATGTAATAGTTCGCAAAGAGGTGTAAAGGAATTTACCCTTAATACTAGTTGGCAGTTTGCATAAGCAGTTAACGGGAATTAAGGTAAATCAGCTACTAACTTCCTTCTGGTGGAGTGAACTAGTTACCAAAAAATAGTCTCGTTTTCAGTCAGCGATGGGCTCCAGGTCAGTTCAGCTATTCATCAAATCTGGTATGTTCTTGTAGATTGCATACTCATGGATTTAAACTTAAAAAAAAAACAAACAAAAAAACATTGAGGTAGAGGCCTTCTTCACTCATGCATGCTATTCCTTTCTGTACTTTTATTTTCGAGGAACAGCAATTTAGGAAATGCCTGGTAACCAAAGTGGCTAGATGTGATTAGGTGATGTTTGCTGGCTTTGGGGGAACAAATTGCGCAGATGAAGTCGGGAAGGTGACGATAACTCCAGATTTGAATAAAGAAGAAGCATAAATGTCAACAGGCTACTCGGACAGAGGCTCAGAAAACAGCGGCAGAGTGATTTCTCATGAACCGAATGAACCAGGAGGTATTTAGGCTAGGGAGGTTCGATACGCGGTTGCTAGGCGAGATGAACGCATGACGGGAAAAGGGAACGTAGGGCAGCAGGTGTGTCAAGCTAATCTTTATCTCCTCCACAGCACTACCTTACGGCATTTGGTGGGATCATTTCCATCCCCCTCATCCTCTCCGAGGGTCTGTGTCTGCAGCATGACACCCTGACCCAGGGCCTTCTGATCAACACCATATTCTTTGTTTCGGGCCTCTGCACCATTCTGCAGGTCACCTTTGGTGTCAGGTGAGAACTCCTGGTTTGGGAGGGAAAAGGTCCAAAGTGTTTGAATGTTTTGTAGTTAAATAGCAGATCAACTGCGTCTGTTTTTGTCCAGATAGCGTAAACCAGTAAGTTTACAGTAGAATGAGTCAATGCTAAAGATGGTTAAACGTCCATGTTAAACATTGGCATGTTAAGTTTCAAACAAGTGCACACTAAAATGACTGAAATGTTCCAGAACAACAGTGCGTTGACCCTCTTTTTTAATAAACTAAATGCAAATTTTCCTAAAAAAAAATAAATAAATAATTAAAATCCACAGCTTTAAGTTCGAAATGACACCTTGTTGCTTTGTAGCGTTGTGACCTGCTTGACTTTTGCTGCAGACTGCATTGCTTTTCATTTGTTTTTGTTTTCTTCTTCAAACTTGGAGACTTCCTATCCTGCAGGGAGGCACGTTTGCCTTGGTGACTCCAGCCATGGCCGTGTTGTCTATGCCAGAGTGGCAGTGCCCGGCTTGGACACAGAATGCCAGCTTGGTCAACACCTCCTCCCCTGCTTTTATCGAAGAGTGGCAGGGCCGCATGAGAACAGTGAGCCAACACCAACAGCTTCATTCTGTAACGCAGATACTCCGTCTGCAAAGCTGGCAACTTGCGCATTTAGAATACCCATTACCAATTGTTTCTTTGCAAAATAAGTCAAGTCGGATCGGATGGAGTGTGTCTGAGGAGTGATTTCCAAGTCTAGTCACAGATTCTCTCGGTAACATATTCTGATACAACCGACTCCATTGCGGATGGATTTTATTTACTAGCAGGGGATTGAATGCATGTGCACACCACACTTTTCAGAACTGCACAGCAAAACCGTTTGAAAATCATTCCTTTCCTCCACCTTCATAACGACGTGCTACTTTGTGTCGGTCTGTCACATACGGTCTAAATGAAATATGATCACTTTTGTGGGTTTAAAGTGACAAAATATGAAAAAACAAACAAACTAAAAACAGAAACAAAAAGAGGAGTACTCTTTCGTGGCATTGCATGTGTTTCCTGCCCTGGGGAACTATAACAAGTTGTGGCCGTTATTAAGAGTGTTAGTGCTCAGGCTTCTGGTTCTTGTGTTTCTGTCCACAGCTGCAGGGCTCCATTATGGTGGCCTCTGTCCTCCAGATTCTTGTTGGTTTCTCTGGCCTCATCGGGTTCCTCATGCGCTTCATCGGGCCCTTAACCATTGCCCCCACCGTGTCTCTGATAGGCCTGGCTCTGTTTGACTCGGCGGGAGTAAAAGCTGGCAGCCACTGGGGTATTTCTGCTTTGTAAGTAGCTCCTCGGAAAGAAAACTCTTTAATTCAAGAGCTCGGATTTCCAAAAAGACAGAACATGACGTCTCTCCTTCAAGATGCGTTTTTACGACTTGGAGAGCAGCATCTGCTTGTCTCGGGACTGGCTTACAGTTTGAATGTTATTCTGTTCCTTTTGTCGTACTCACAGGACGACGGGGCTGATCATCGTGTTCTCTCAGTACCTCCGTCTCATACCGATTCCTGTTCCCTTGTGCTGCAAAAACAAGAAAAGGAAAACCGCAAAGTTTTACATCTTCCAAACCATGCCTGTATGACGTCTCCTGCTGTGATTCGCATGTCACTCGGGGCTAAAATGTCGACATCAGAGCTCTAATCCATACTAATTTTAGATGTCAATTAGATTCTGCTGGGCATCACCATCTCGTGGTTAGTCTGTTACCTCCTCACCATATCTGATGTCCTGCCGTCTGATTCTGCTCGCTACGGTTACCTGGCCCGCACTGATGTGAAGGGAAATGTGGTGAGCAAGGCCTCTTGGTTCACGCTGCCATACCCCGGTGCGTAGCTTTACTAAAAAGAAAACAACAAAAAAACACAGTTTGATTGGTCGAGACCAATTCAGCGATCAACAGTTTGACTTGTCTTTCAGGCAGGTGGGGGGTTCCAACCGTGAACCTGGCAGCTGTGGTTGGGATGCTGGCCGGAATAGTCTGCTCCATGGCAGAGTCTGTGGGCGACTACCACGCCTGCGCCAGGTTGTCGGGGGCGCCTCCTCCTCCGAGGCACGCCATCAGCAGGGGCATCGGCGTGGAAGGGATCGGCTCTTTGCTGGCAGGGGCCTTCGGGACGGGCAATGGCACCACGTCTTTCAGCGAGAACGTGGCGGCTCTCGGTATCACCAGGGTAAGTGCAAAAAAGGAAAAACGCTGATCGGGTGCTTTTACAGAGTGGCTTTAAAATAATCCCCTTTTCGCGCACTTTGTTGGCAGGTGGGTAGTCGGACTGTGATTCTCCTGAGTGGATTTCTCATGATTCTGATGGGAGTGGTGGGCAAAATTGGGGCCGTCTTCACCACCATTCCCACTCCTGTCATCGGAGGGATGTTTCTGATCATGTTCGGTGTCATATGTGCTGCTGGGATTTCCAATTTGCAGGTGAATAGACAAGTCTATATACATATATATATTTTTTTTTTTGTTGCTGACAAATTTCTCCAATTGTAGCGGGGTTTTTTTCTTT
>NW_015112807.1:205818-209132 GCF_001443285.1 Poecilia latipinna | reverse complement strand
GGATGGAGTGTGTCTGAGGAGTGATTTCCAAGTCTAGTCACAGATTCTCTCGGTAACATATTCTGATACAACCGACTCCATTGCGGATGGATTTTATTTACTAGCAGGGGATTGAATGCATGTGCACACCACACTTTTCAGAACTGCACAGCAAAACCGTTTGAAAATCATTCCTTTCCTCCACCTTCATAACGACGTGCTACTTTGTGTCGGTCTGTCACATACGGTCTAAATGAAATATGATCACTTTTGTGGGTTTAAAGTGACAAAATATGAAAAAACAAACAAACTAAAAACAGAAACAAAAAGAGGAGTACTCTTTCGTGGCATTGCATGTGTTTCCTGCCCCGGGGGAACTATAACAAGTTGTGGCCGTTATTAAGAGTGTTAGTGCTCAGGCTTCTGGTTCTTGTGTTTCTGTCCACAGCTGCAGGGCTCCATTATGGTGGCCTCTGTCCTCCAGATTCTTGTTGGTTTCTCTGGCCTCATCGGGTTCCTCATGCGCTTCATCGGGCCCTTAACCATTGCCCCCACCGTGTCTCTGATAGGCCTGGCTCTGTTTGACTCGGCGGGAGTAAAAGCTGGCAGCCACTGGGGTATTTCTGCTTTGTAAGTAGCTCCTCGGAAAGAAAACTCTTTAATTCAAGAGCTCGGATTTCCAAAAAGACAGAACATGACGTCTCTCCTTCAAGATGCGTTTTTACGACTTGGAGAGCAGCATCTGCTTGTCTCGGGACTGGCTTACAGTTTGAATGTTATTCTGTTCCTTTTGTCGTACTCACAGGACGACGGGGCTGATCATCGTGTTCTCTCAGTACCTCCGTCTCATACCGATTCCTGTTCCCTTGTGCTGCAAAAACAAGAAAAGGAAAACCGCAAAGTTTTACATCTTCCAAACCATGCCTGTATGACGTCTCCTGCTGTGATTCGCATGTCACTCGGGGCTAAAATGTCGACATCAGAGCTCTAATCCATACTAATTTTAGATGTCAATTAGATTCTGCTGGGCATCACCATCTCGTGGTTAGTCTGTTACCTCCTCACCATATCTGATGTCCTGCCGTCTGATTCTGCTCGCTACGGTTACCTGGCCCGCACTGATGTGAAGGGAAATGTGGTGAGCAAGGCCTCTTGGTTCACGCTGCCATACCCCGGTGCGTAGCTTTACTAAAAAGAAAACAACAAAAAAACACAGTTTGATTGGTCGAGACCAATTCAGCGATCAACAGTTTGACTTGTCTTTCAGGCAGGTGGGGGGTTCCAACCGTGAACCTGGCAGCTGTGGTTGGGATGCTGGCCGGAATAGTCTGCTCCATGGCAGAGTCTGTGGGCGACTACCACGCCTGCGCCAGGTTGTCGGGGGCGCCTCCTCCTCCGAGGCACGCCATCAGCAGGGGCATCGGCGTGGAAGGGATCGGCTCTTTGCTGGCAGGGGCCTTCGGGACGGGCAATGGCACCACGTCTTTCAGCGAGAACGTGGCGGCTCTCGGTATCACCAGGGTAAGTGCAAAAAAGGAAAAACGCTGATCGGGTGCTTTTACAGAGTGGCTTTAAAATAATCCCCTTTTCGCGCACTTTGTTGGCAGGTGGGTAGTCGGACTGTGATTCTCCTGAGTGGATTTCTCATGATTCTGATGGGAGTGGTGGGCAAAATTGGGGCCGTCTTCACCACCATTCCCACTCCTGTCATCGGAGGGATGTTTCTGATCATGTTCGGTGTCATATGTGCTGCTGGGATTTCCAATTTGCAGGTGAATAGACAAGTCTATATACATATATATATTTTTTTTTTTGTTGCTGACAAATTTCTCCAATTGTAGCGGGGTTTTTTTCTTTCTTTTTTTTGGTAATCCTTTCGTTTTGGACAGTTTACAGACATGAATTCTTCTCGGAACATCTTCGTGTTTGGGTTCTCAATTTTTTCGGCACTTACCATCCCAAACTGGATCATGAAGAATCCCGGCGTCCTAGAGACGGGTACGGTTCACGTGCTGCTTATTTAACCTTGAATTACGACTCGGTTAGCTGTTTCTGCTTTCAGTGGGGAAACGGTGAGCAGGTTTTCCCATAAAGCAAGCTGTTATTTCACTGTAGTGTCCTCTGTGCGTTATGACTCAGGTGTCAAAGAGGTGGACCAAGTTCTGCATGTGTTGTTCACCACCCATATGTTTGTAGGAGGGTTCCTCGGCTGCTTCTTGGATAACACGATTCCTGGTAAGCTGAAGTGGAGAGCTGTTGCTGAGTTACAATAAAGTCCTTTCTTTCTTTCTTTCTTTCTTTCTTTCTTTCTTTCTTTCTTTCTTTCTTTCTTTCTTTTTTGGCACTAATACATTCAATCACAATGTATAATGTTTTTTTTTTCCCCCACATATTCTGACATTACTACAAACCTCTTTTTTATGGTCTGTTGTATTTTTATGGATTTTATGTAACACTAAGTGCTGCACAATACAGAAGTGAAACAATGAAAGAAAAGAAAGAAATTTTTATTACAAACCAAAAAATCTGAAAAGTGTGGCATTCAGTCCCCGTTGGCAAATATTTAGCACTTTTTTTTTTTTGCAATAAGTCTATTCTGATATGACTCTATCGATTCTATACATGGGGGGGAATGTCCACCTTTCCTTCCAAAACGGCTCAAAAAGGAATGGAGAGCATCAGTACATTCAAGTATTATGATCTTGACCTCTGTCTTGGTCAGTCTAACATAAATATGCATTCATCTAACTAATTAGCTCAGGATTTGATAGGTGAACCACTCCCTTTCATCCATCTGATCATCATATCTGATAATCTTTTGAGTCTCTGCTATAAAAAAAAAAAAAACTTCCACAGCACTATGCTGTCACCACCATGTTTTACTTTGGGGATAACAAGAGAAGTGTTTGTTTTCCACCAAATAGATTTTCTATTTGTGCTACTCCTCAGTATTTACTGATGCAGTTCCTTCTGAAGGCACTTACTTGCAATGGATTTCATTTAGGGGTGTTTAGGGGCATGCCACACATTTCAGATTTTCTTTAGCAAAAAAAACAACAAAAATAAAGAAATAAATTAAACCCATATATGAGTTTTCTTCATCTTTACAACTGCATGCTGCTTTGTTTTAATGCATCACACACATTCACATAAAAAACACTGAGATTTGAAGTGCGGGGGTGTGAATATATATATATATATATATATATATATATATATATATATATATATATATATATATATATATATATATATATATATTTTTTTTTTTTTTTTTTTTTTTTTTTCTATTTTTTATTTAAAGTCGTTTTATTTTTTTGCTCTCAAAAGTTCAA
>NW_015112807.1:199285-201795 GCF_001443285.1 Poecilia latipinna | reverse complement strand
ATATATATATTTATATTTATATATATATATATTTATTTATTTATATATATATTTTTTTTTTTTTTTTTTTTTTTTCCAATATTCTGATTAAGATGGCTTGAATTCATTCGCACCACACATCGTAAACTTTTATCTGGCGTATAGTGCCAGAACCGAAATCATCAACATAAAACTGTAAGCCAACTGCATAAACGTATATTTTCACCTCATCCAGGGACCAAGCGTGAACGTGGCATTCTCACCTGGAACGCAGGACATCCCGAAGACTCCAGTAACGACTTGGCGTCAGAAGAGGTTTACAGTCTCCCGTTTGGGATAACGACGTGCCTTCAAAAGCAGTCCTGGATCCGCTACATCCCCTTTTGCTCACCAAATGGACCTGAGTCAGGGGACGGCATGCCAGAGAGCGAGGGGACTGAGCAAATGACAAGAGTTTAAACTTTAAAAAAAAATAAAAAAACAAATCATGGTATTAGTGTAATTAGGTCACAAATTAAAAAAAAAAAACCCTGAAATAATTAATTTGGTTTCACTTTTCTTTGAGCATTGATTATCATAGCCCATTTGATTCATTGTAAATTGCTGTTGATGTTGTCCTGAGTGAAACCGTGAATGGTGTCCTTATTGTGTTTAAGTTGAAATGTCCAGAAACCATCACAGTGTTTATTCTTGAGGAAATGACAGCTTAATAATGTTTCTGTTCCACATGGAGCAGACGTGACGGCCTCTGTCAACACTTTGAAAAAAAAAGTGAACTACTGAATGATTAAAGTGTTAAAGTAATGCGCCATTTACTTATTTATTTATTTTCCCCCATTTTCCTTCAAATAAGTCATGGTGCTGAAGCTGAACAGCATAACGGGTTGCTCCTCAGTTTCCCCTTTGAAAGGAAATTAAATACGGCCTGAGGATATATTTATTATCGCACATCCACATCTCCAATCCAAAGCAGCAGCAGCAGCGCTCCAAATGTCATTGTATTTCTTCTACGAACACAGATAATACATCATCTCCATCTCCACTGTTTACCTTCCACACTGTCAACTCTTTGTCTCTACTTTCATTTCCTCAGTCTAACCACCTCTGACAGGCAGATGGGAGACGGTGTAATGAAACACACGTCTCCCGAGGGTGTGTTTTGACTCTTGGTCAGTGGTTCACTGCCCACTCTATAAGGCTATTTCTGGATCATGTGGTATAGTGATCTATCATCCTATAACAACATACAATGTATTTTATGGTTGTAATGTGGCCAGATGTGACAAAATGTAAGGAGCGACAATCATTCCGTAAGGGGCATCTCAGTGAGAACATTTTACAGCGTATAAAACTGTGCCTGCTGATGTTCTGGAAACAGGATTCTCAGCAGGCTTTTATATAATACTCGGCTATTTGCATTTCAAATGAAAGAGATGCAGAAAGTGAGTCCTGCTAATCTGGGAGAGGTTTAATTTATTATATCACAAATGCTCTTTCTGCCTGAAACAGGAACTGATTTTATTTTCCCTTTCAGCAAATTCTACTCACTCCCTTTCTGGCTTTGAAGCCCTGAGTAAGACCAGTTGTGGACAGGCGAAAACGACAGCGAATACCAGTCGTATCTGTTTGGCATAAGAGGCGTTGAATCATCCGCAGGAACCACATTGCACTCTAATGAGCCACGCAACTCTAGATAATCTCTGCAAACAGAAACGGGGACATGAAAGTAATCGTATTCCATCTTATTTCTGATCTGTGTTAATGCTGATGTGGCAGATTTGTATTTGAAATCTCCCTATCTGCTTGGAGAAGCGCCATGCTGACTTCATAATACTTTCAAGTGTTGTGAGCTGGCATTTTATTATTCATGTTTCTTTGTTCCTGTTTTTTTTATTTACAGGTCACAGGAGACCAAACGTTTTGTAGCATTAATATGAAGAAAGGTTTTAAGTAAACGCATCTATGATTGTGGAATTTAAAGCTGACATTTGGGACTCTTGTGACACTGCAGTTTGCAGGTGAAACTCTCCACTGTTGCAGATATTTACTCCTGTTGTCCACAAGAGGTCATGAGGGACCCTTTAGACTGCTGGTATATGTGCCAGTAATATTGTGTCTCCAGCTGAAACATTCAAAATACCATGAGTAGCATTTTTAATTATTATGGGTTTTGACTTGGCCATTAACACGTGAAAACGCTTTGATCTAAACTACAACCTTTGACTTTGTGTTTAAGTAACTTTTCTGCCCCTGTCTCAAGTGTCTTGCAGCCTCTAACAGGCTGATTTTCCGCCAAAGATAGTATTTTGTGTACAAGCCAACAAGTTCAGTTTGGGTCTCAGCTAACAAAAATAGCTTGTTTTATGTTCCTGTGCATGGCCTGTTAGAATGTGTGAATAAAACTTCTATGACTTTCTTTCAATTACATTACCATTAATAACTTTTGTAAGATATTGTGTTGGCGAAGTGATTCTTGAGAATAGGGACAAAACAGGCCCTATGGATAAAGCACAAAATTTTAATAAAATATA
>NW_015112807.1:185750-195097 GCF_001443285.1 Poecilia latipinna | reverse complement strand
TGTTTGTTTTTTTTGTTTAAAAAAGAAAAAAAACGAATATATATATTATATATGTTCGTTTTTTTCTTTTTTAAACTTAAACTCCGGAAGAAGGATCATTTTACATACGCTGCAGTGTGCAATCTGTTGTATGATGTGTAAACTTCGTATAACCACTAGGGGGTGCTGCAGACCAAACCATGATTATAATTCTTGCAAATATCAACACTGTTATGGTGCTGTCATAGCGGGAAACACAAACAACAGCTATCATTTCCATCAAACACACAAAAAATATTATAATTAATAAAACTTTGTAGCTGTATTCATTGATTTTACGAACTCCGCACTCAAGGCAGGTCTGCAAAATACTGCCGCTTTTTGTCACAATTTGGACATTTTCACTTAGGGGTGTACTCACTTTTGTTGCCAGCGGGTTTGACATTAACAACCGTGTTTGAGTTGTGTTAACAGATTTACACTGTCAAACACTGACTTACTTTGTATCAAAGTACATATCTTCAGTGTCCTGTGGAAACATAGCCAAAGAGATTTACAAAATGTGACGGGAGTTCTCACTTTCGTGAAATACTGTATGACCATAAAGAAGAAAAACAAATCAAAGAACTAAATCCTGAATAAGTGTTTAAGCCACCAGCTGACTATTTTTCTTTCAGCTGACCAGATGTAATTACACATCTATTTTCCCCCACAGCATTATAAATGTTTAAGTCCTATACGATGGTGAAAGAACAAGACTAAATTTACTGCGTAATATGACAGTGTACCATTGCAGCCAAAAACGACTGACTCATATCGTCTATATTTGGAATCAGCTTTACAGACAGACGCTTTCGTAGAATGGGGATATAAAGATACGATTTCTTAAGTGTGTTGGGTTGGGAATGACAACAAACACCATTCTGTACTTTCGATGAACACCAAGGGGCGGCGATATTGATTTCACCCATTGTTAAAAACATTTTCTCCTATTCAAATCGGGTTTATCTGGCCCGAATTCCAAAACGAGTCATTTGCACCACAAACCGGTGTGCATATGGTTGTCACTTATCATGCAGTGCAAATACTTTCTATCTGTTAATAATCCCCAGACAAACACGGTTTGGGCAAACCAAAACAAACTTAGTTTGTGTTGCATTGTGAGAAGCACGTAAATTCCGCTTTAATTCTTTTAATAACTTAATCTATGAGAGACTCTGTTTTTAGTTTGAGACTTACTGGACTTCACAAGGAAGAGTGACATATTCAGTCAATTTTGTTCAATATGCCATCTGAAGTCCACATCTAAATACTATAACACCTGCTATTAAAAGAATATATATATCACGGAACGCTTTTGGGGGAAAATGCAGTGTGCTTGGTTGGGAAAAATGTTCATTTTTTATAACAAGAAAGTATGTTTGTCTGTGTTACCACTATCCTGTTTGAGATACATACATATTCTAACTGTTTAAATATCTTTTGGTATTTATAACATTTTTGATAACTATTATTGTAAAGGAACTTGAATGCATCATAGGGAAACGCCGCAGATCCGGAGCAGGGCGGTATGAACCAGTTCAAGTACGCAGCGGAAGCAACATGAAAAGTGTAGGTAATGCTTTCAAAGTAAAAGTAAAGTAAAAGGTAAAAGTATTTTTTGTTTAGTTAGTCGAATTGATTTAAAACATTACATTTATTTTTATTTTATTTTGTTTTTCTTGCTAAAATTTCGTTAGGTATGAGTGTGGGGGTTAATGCTTGTTTGTTTTGTGTGTCTGTGTTGCCTTGTAATGGACTGGAAACCTGTTCAGGGTGTACCCCTCGTTTCCCGTCAATGAGAGCTGGAGGTAGGCACAGGGGTAATTTCCTTCCTCCCTAGGAAAAAGTCTTCAATGGGCTTTTAAATTACTTTAAAATGTTTAAACGCCATCTTAAACACAACGTTCATTTAGTGTAGAAACACATTTGTGAACATTTCCCTAGATTTTAAGTTGAAATTCATTCACCGGAAGTTTGTTGTTCGATTCGGGTCAATTGTTGAACGTATTAGATGATGATTATTACAAATTCCGCGAAGAAGAAGAATCGGTTTGTCTCGCATCTTCGTTCCAGTGCTGGGGATAAACGTGGGGGATGGAAGGTTTTGATTAAGCGTTGTCATTTCCGGGGTCAAATCTGCTCTCAGAACATCTTTATTTGTTTTCGGTTAAAGCCGTCTTGAATTGAAGGATGATGAACTGAACGGCGATGGCAGTGGTTGAGGCAGCTGGTCCAGACCGATGCTACTCTGCCGGATAGACGAACCGAGGTTTGCTGTGAATCCCTCAGCAGTGCCAAGAACCGGCCCGGAACTTTAGGAATTAAGAAGGTAATCGATACATCCGGGTTTTCCCCCTTGCGGAGTTCTCTGTGATGTATTTTCCAGCCGTTTCTATTTTTCGCTCCATTTGATATTGTATATAACTGTACAATTTGGATGCGAGGTGTTTGTCTGAAGCTGTTGGAGGAGTTGAGCTGTCATGAACATTATTACTGGAAAAGTTGTTATTTTTCAGTCTGCAGTAGACACGTGGCCAGTATTGCAACGTCTCTGACCTCTCAGTGGCCTTACTGGGGAAGAAAGCCGAGGTTGTTTTACTTAAACCCTGTTCTTGTCTTGCAGCCTTTTTGCATCGCCATTGTTCGCGTTTGCCTGTTTCAACTATGCAGACCAGCCAGGTGAACTTGACTATCAGGGGAGAAACCACCCCAGGTATGTCTGGTTTTTCTCTGGTGTTTTAAACAGGTAAAAAATAAAATAAAAATAATTAAAACCTGTAGGGTTTTTGTTGTTTTTAAAACTTCATGGCTCCTTCACAATAATTCTCCAGATGTCAGGCTGGGGGGGGAAGACGAGACTAAAAAAGAATAATTGAGCAAAATCAACAAAAGTGTGAAAGAATACAAGGAAGGAAGAAACAAAGATTTAAGGGCACACTTCCGCATAGGACAACTAACTTTAGTTGTCCTATGCGGCCTGGTTTGAACACTCCCTGCTCCTCAACAGATTGAATAAATCCTTTTTGTTTTCTGAGAAAATTACAATCGTGTAGGGCTGGGCGATAAACGGAATTCTTTTGGGGTTTTTTTTTTTTATTTTTTTTTAAGATTTCATTTTGGGAGTAATGTCACCACACCTAAGGTCTATTATCTCCTTTGACAAGTAGAGCTTAAAGCTTCTATTTATGTGGACTTTAAAGTCAGGTCAACTCTCTTATGTAATATTAGAGGTGGGCTAAGTTTTTTTTTTTTTCTTTCTTTTTATTTCCAGAATAAACTCATAATATCTGAGTAAAGTTGTTATATTAGGAGAAATGAAGTAGGAATCTTATAAGAACTCCCAACATGAAAAATAAATGAAAATGCAGGACTTTGAAATGATTGTGCAAACAACTGTCCATTTCGGAAAAAAAAATAACTACACTAACTGAGCTGGTCGCGTCACCTCCTGATAACTCTTTGAGCTTTTTTCTCCTTGAAACAAATTTTATCTTGTAATTTTAAGACCTTTTGACTGTATTCTTGTAATTAAACAAAAATTCTCATATCTGGCCCTGATACTTTGTCGTATATCTCACAGAAGGGATGACTGAAATAAAAAAAACTCTTTTGTAAGATATTTTCTGTGATTTGTAATTTCTTTCAGAAAAGAAAAACGAGCAAAGAAAAAAAAATTAATAATTGAAATCGGATCTGGTATGAAAGAATCTGAGATTAAATTTTTAATCCATTTCGCCCAACTCTGCAGCATTGAAGAACTTTTAGTACAACGTGCTTTCTATTGAGAAAGTAATAAATACAATAGTCATGACATGCTATATGTCTTTATTTTTCCCATTCCTAGGTGAGGTGATTGCCGTAGTCGGCAGCTGTGAGGCTCTGGGAAACTGGAACTATCAGAAAGCTGTGACTTTACATCCTCTTGGCGATGAAAGGTATATGAATCAAGATGTAATCTTGATTTGTTTTGAAGTTCGTTAATGGTGTATGTGCATTGTATATAGCTTACCTTAAACCCTCTCTGTTGTCTCGATTTAATCACAGGCACACATGGGCAGTGACAATCTCTGTACCCAAGGGGGTCGTTTCCACGTATCGTTACTTTAAGGGCTTCTTCCTGGAATCAAAGGTGAGTTGGTTTTCCTTGGTGTTTTTGTGTCAGGTGCACGTACGCCGTCGTAGTTGTGACGCTTCTCAAAAAAAATTTGGGGGAAAAAAGTAGCTGACGAGGTTTATATTTCTATGTATGCTCCATTATATTCAATCCGGTATGACTTCATAATTTGTACTTTGGCAGACCATCAACAGAGATAAAGGCAGCAGTATTTTATTAGTATGTCGAATTTATCGATAGTTTTTTTTTTTTTTGCTCAAAGTCACCACTAACTTGAAATGGATTCTTCCCGACTTGGAATGAAGCGATGTAAGGTGGTAGGATTGTTGTCAAGTCCTTTTTATGTCTGTCTCTGTTTTACACGTGGCAATGCTGGCAGCGTTGCCACGCTGCACTGTGAGAATAACCAAAAACCTCATCCTCCCTCTGTGTTTAATTCCACAGCAAATGACTTTCGATGTGATCGTTTTGTTTTGCTCTGGTGGAAATATACATGGCATGCTTTTTCGGCACAGCCAGTAAAGCAACTTTTAGTTGATTTGCTAAAAGTTGCTTTTTCTTTTTCTTGCCTCAGGACAAGCCTCTTTTTCTTTTTCTCTTTCGGTTGATTCCTTCCAGCTGTGATCCCGCCATGTGGAATGTGAAGCGAAACAGCTTTGGAAGGTCCAGCCACAAGCTGACCAGCTGCTTTGCTTTTAATCTGTCATGTGGAGCCTCGGCCAGCCTTTAGCTAAAGCCTCTTTTTGCATGATCTTCACTCTTGGGTGAAGAATGTGGTACTTCCCTTAGACTGGACGTAAACAAGTCGGATGCATTTGAAGATTCTTTCAGTTTCTGGTGACTTTGTCAAGATGGCGTTTTGGTGTGTTCCTTCTTTTTTTGGTTGTTTTATATCAACGGTGGAGCTTATTTTTATTTAAGACTTCACAGAATTTGATTAAGTTTTCTTATTTTTTTGTGTATGATATCTCATTATGTGTTAGGTCTGTGTCATTTCCTACCAGTTTCTGCATTTAAAAGTTGTCTGTTTTGACTTTTCCAGCAGTACAGCAGGGTGAAGTCACTTTTTCTGTACTTTATTTTTAAAGAACCTATCATTTTTTAACTTGTAAAACTAGTGGCTGAAAATAATTTCCATATACTTGCACTATTGTTGCTTAAGTACATTTAAAAGAAAACATGATCTGAACAAAGATACAATTCTAGGATTTTTATTTATTTTTTGGTATCCTTTCACTAACAAATCCACCTTTCAGATTTCAACCCGCCACCTGCGCCTGATCCAGCTGGCGACTGTACGAGCTCTAACCGCTTTCTGACTCTCTGGTCCAAAGGCGTCTTTGCGACCAGCTTGAATGGTAGTTCATGTGTGTCTGACTTGAAAATCCTAACATTGTACCCACCGTTGGAATTGCAGAGTGCGGGTGGCCCATGTCAAGTGATAGTCAATTTGTGGGAGACCCATCATCAGCCTCGCACGCTGAGCCCCACAGGTATAAACCAACAACAACAACAACAAAAAAAATCAATTTGGTAAAGTCTGTTGTACTCAAACCTCTAATTCCCGATTCCACTGTAGCTTAATCTACTCAGGAAAGTGTTTTTTGGGTTAAAGTTTAAATGAACTGCAGTGTTTCCTCTAAAAAAAAAAAAAAGCTCATTGTAATTCCCAGCTGTCTGCTTTTTTTTTTGTTTTGTTTTGACGCTGTGTGGATGCTTTGGGAGGATCGGTGAGAACCCTTACTCGCACTAATCTACAGCCACAGAGGAAACACTGCGGTGCAGCAGAATCCATGGCCTGTTATTCTAGATCTTTTTAGCTAGCCAGCCATTGTGTTGGGTTTTATGCAAACAAAAAGCTATTTGAACATGAGCCAGATGGGAAGAGTAGCTGCAGCCACGTCCACACCCTGCACAGTGTCTATTGAGTATCACCTTGTTACATGCTGATGTACCTTTATTTTAATTTGTCTTAGTCTTACAGTAACCTCTGCCCTATGCTGACTTTAAATATAGAAGTTCTTATTAACATAAATCAATTTATTTTTTTTTAAGTTGAGGCAACTAAAATGCAGAGCGATTGAATCAGACGTTTTAAGAGTTCAAAAATAGTTTTTTTTCTTTAACTACCAAAGGTTGCTCTTGTTTGATGACCTCAACTGATGATGTATTGCAAAACCATTAAAAAAATTATTTTTTTTTTTCAATTGCAGTTGCACAGCAGAACATTGACAATGGGGAATTCGGATTTCACAGTAAGTCTGCTTACTTTGATTTTTTTTTTGAGTATTAGCGTAAAGGGAGCTGAATACAAATAAAGGAGACACTTTTCAAGTTTGTACCACAAATCTACGCATTATCTTGCTTCAATTTTACAATTAAGAACTACTTTTTGTAAGTCCAACGCAAGTACCGCCCAATGAGACTTGGGATTTTTGGTTGTTTGGTGACGAGATGAGGAAAAGCTTCGTTCACGATGGAGGAAGTCTGTGCGCTGCTGCCTCAGTTTACAGGCCGTCTCTCTTTGCAGATGGGGTGAAATGCGTTGACTCAGGATGGCTGACATGCCAGACGGACATTCGACTGCGCTTGCACTTTTCCAAGAGGCCTCCGGTGTCCATCACCAAGAAGAAATTCAAGAAGTCGCGCTTCCGGTGAGGATGCCACAGAGTTCAAATTTAACTTGAGCACATCATGAGACGTTCCATACTACTGACCTGTTACATAAGCGTAACAGGACGTGCATGCAGTTATATTTAAAATGGAGCAACACTCTGTCAGGTTTTTTTTTTTTTTTTTTTTTTAAGTGTGTGACTGTATTTTGACTCTTTTTAATTTTGCATGTAGGATTAAACTTACGTTAGAGGGCATTGAAGAAGAGGAGGAGGAGGAGGGAGAACAGGAACTCACCCCTTCCTCTTGGCACAAGATGACCACAACTCTGGAAATCAGTCTAATCACTGCCAACGACTACAAGTCGCGTCACTCTCAGCCGGAGTGCGGCTACGCCCTGGAGCCCTCTCGGTGGACCGAGTACAGCATTCACACCATGGACCCGGACAACCTGGAGCTCACTTTCGAGTTTTTTGAGGTCCTTCCGCATTCCGATAACTCCGCGAATAGTCGTCAGAATGTGCTGTAGCGCGTTTAGTGACCCGGATTGTGATTGCAGGAGGATCTGGGTGAGCACGTGGTCCAGGGAGACATCCACCCCGGACACGTCGGGACAGCCTGCCTCCTGTCTTCCTCGTTCTCGGAGAACGGCAATGACACGGGCGTAGTCACGCTTCCCATCATGGGCCGAAACTTCAGGCAGACGATCGGGAAAGTCAGAGGTGACGGTTCTTTGAAAGTACTCGGAATGTGCTGCGCATCCTGATTTTTGTCGAGTCCAGCCTCATTGACTGCAGCTTATGCCTTCAGTGGATTACCTGGTGATCCGCCCCATCCAGAAGCTGCAGTGCGACATGAGCTCGTCGTACACGAAGCACTGGACAAAGAGAAGCACGGTGGACGTGGGTCACAGAGGAGCAGGAAGCACACACGCTGCCAAGTGAGACAATCTTTACCGACAGCAGAAGTAGTTTTTGCATCAAAAAAATATTTCGAATCCACTCAATTTGCTAGTTTCAAACATATAATTAATCGCGTGCCATGAAGTGAGGAGGAGTCTCGTTAGGAATTTCAGCAGATGGATGTGGAAAAATATACACAGATTCAGATGTCTTATCAGTTGCTCCGGTTCTTACTTTACAGATACCACAAAGTCCGGGAGAACACGATCGCTTCTTTCAAAAGCGCTGCCAACCACGTAAGTCAACGAGACGAACATCTGAACGAATCCAGGCATTTGCAAAACATTTTGCCTCAACGTGTTTGAACACGCAGGGTGCAGCTTTTGTGGAGTTTGATGTTCATCTCTCCAAGGATTCGGTGCCGATCGTATACCACGATCTAACATGTTGCATCTCCACCAAGAAGGTCCGTTAAACGTCTTTTTTTTTTTTTTTTTTTCTCACAGTTGTAGTAGTTTGTGTGACGCTAACTGTTCCGTTTCTGACTTGGTAGAAAAATGACCAGACTCTGGAGCTCATTGAGGTCCCTGTCAAAGACCTGACATTTGATCAGCTGCAGCTGTTGAAGGTAAACTTTGCACTAACTAGACTAGTTTGTTGAGACCGCCTGTAGTCAATGTGCTGCCATCATTCTGTTGAAATGTCTGGATGATTGTTGAAGTGAATTTCTGACTGAGAATATAAATGCACTAAAAGGAGATGTTTTAAAAACCATCTTTGCTTGATGAGCGTCTGTTATCTAACAACTTGTAGGTTTGGTGTGTGTTCTGGGTTTTATTGTGATTTTTAGCTCTTCCTGTGTTTTGGTGGTCGACCCAGACTGACCCTGTTCTTTAAACAATATTTGCTCAGCCTGCTGGTCACCAGTCTGACAGAAAATCTATAACACCCAGACGCCTTCGTACAATCCTTCTGAATTCAGTTTTGGTGATTTTTCTTCAGGTAGTTAAGCAGGATTCCTTGACCATCGACTTAACAATTATAACATAATGTTTGTTTGTTTTTTTTTTTTGTCATGTTAAGGTATTTTAAGTTATGCTACGTTGTGCACTGAAGATTTTTTTTCTTTTTTTGTGTGTGTGTGTGTTTGTCAGCTGATTTAATCATTGGTCTTATGATCAGAAAATTGTTAGTAGGAAGTGGTTAGGGTTATTACAGTAATGTTTGATTAACAATTCTCTGTAGGTCGGCAGCTGACAGTTGTTTTCGTGACGATTTGTCAGATTAAAAGTAAAAATTGCTACATTCTGTAGATTTTTTATTTAACCACTTAAGTCTTTTTATCCAATATTAGAAATACTTTACAAGATGCAAATAAACAAACATTTTTAAAATAAGAGAACACACATCTTATTACCTAAAATCCAACAACGTATTCCTGTAGAGTAACCTTGATAATTTGTGGCAAAAGATAGATTTGCAGCTAAAAAAAAAAGCACTTCTAACATCAACAGGTGAAAAGCTCATCTCTTTCTGCTTGACTTTAACATCAATACAGCTCAGGACTGACCTGATGAATGTTTTTTTTTTTTTTTTTTTTTTTTTTTTTTTTTTTTTTTTTTTTTTTTTTTTTTTTCCCCCTCTCCCCTTTCTCCCCTTTTTAAGAGGGGGAAAAAAAAAAAAGAGGGGTCCCCCCC
>NW_015112807.1:177003-182534 GCF_001443285.1 Poecilia latipinna | reverse complement strand
TTTTTTTTTGCCCAGCTGGCCCATGTCGCTGCATTGACAGGAAGTGATCACAAAGGTAAGGGGTTCCTCCCCGCTTTCTTTTTGTTTTGTTAGAAATGCAGAAAAGATTTGGTTAGCTTATCTACATAATAGTTGAGCCGTGTCATAGGAGGCGGTTTTGACCGTGCCATGCAGTGCAGAGGTCAACATGCGGCAACCTGAGATCTTTATTAAATCTTGAATGCATCCGTGTTTGTCGTCAGAAAAGACAGAATATCTATTTTTTCCACATCTTTATGGTAATCTGTTTTAGAGAAGTCTTTAAACGCTACTTTCAGGATTACAGCAAAATCCATGGGTTTAAAATCTGGGCTTAAAGAGAGGAAGAATGATCAAATCTATTTCAACACTGCAATACTGACTCAATCACAAACGTCTGGACGTTTCAACTTGGAAAAACATTTGATTGCGCATACCTCACCAAGACCTGGTAGAAAAAAATCCCCCTTTGTAGTGACCCAGATTCACTTCTGCTTAAAGGCTGTTCTGTTTAAGTGACCTTGCTTCACACAATGAGGAACGGCCGATATTGCGTAATCGTTTGGATGGTGTGTGAACGTTTCCCCCCCCCAATTCTGTTTGTTTTTTAAGATCTCCTGGAGGATGAGGATGAAGTCGACGAACATCAGCCGTTCCCCTCACTATCACAGGTAAGGAATGTTGCAAAGATAATTTTTGACCTAAAGGCAACCCACATCTGAAAGTAGCCGCCTTTCTCTGTGCGCTTTCTCCCAAGATTTTCCAAGCCGTCCCAGAAAGTGTTGGCTTCAACATCGAACTGAAATGGATCAGCCAAATGAAAGTACGTGTTTTGCACCAGACTTTGAAACATAGTGTAATCGTTAAACATAAGCTGACGTCTCTCGTTGCTTTTTTTTTTTTTTTTTTTCCACAGGACGGAACGTGGGACGGGAACCTGTCCTCGTATTTCAACATGAACACCTTCCTGGACATCATTCTCACCTGCGTTCTGCTGAAGGCTGGGAAAAGGCGGATCATCTTCTCATGTTTCGACCCAGATATCTGCACCATGTGAGTGCACAGCGTCGCCGCTCGCGTTCACAGTTGAAACATCGCGTCTCGTAACGATCGCTGTAGGATCCATTTAAAATGCTTAAACTGCCCGTGTGATCTGGTTCACAGGGTGCGACTCAAGCAGAACAAGTACCCCATCCTTTTCCTGACTCAGGGCATTTCAGAAAAGTACCCCGAGCTGATGGACATGCGCTGTCAAACAACGCAGATCGCCATCAGCTTCGCTCAAAGCGAGAACATCCTGGTGAGTGATTTTTTTAATTTATTTATTTTTTTTAATTCTCTGGAGGTTGTACAGTCAATAATACACTTAAGGGGAAAATGCAATCTTCTTATTTCCTGGACTTTGATGTTTCGCCCTCGCAGGGAATCAGCGCTCACACCGAGGAGCTGCTGAAGCACCTCAACTACATCGGCGAGGCCCAGTCCAAAGGCCTGGTGGTGTTCAGCTGGGGAGACGACAACAACGAGCACGAAAACAGGAGGAAGCTGAGAGAGCAGGGCATCGACGGGCTCATTTACGACAGGTGAGGTTAAAGTTTAACATGAGTTTGCACGCTGCAGGCTGTAAACACAGATCGGATGTTGAAGCTAATCTTGTATAGCGTGCTGCTCCCAGTTGTTACAACTTATTTGAAACGCTATCCTTCAGTTATTTAGGGTTCTTGTTTCCATTTAGCTGCTGCGTCTAAAAGCTGGAGGTTATTTAAAATGTCCAGGTCAAACACTTTATGATGCCATGCACTCTTAAAAGGCATCTAGAGGATGAGTAAATGCTTTCTGTTGGGATGCATGAGCCGTTTCCCCCAAGTCTGTCACCTCTGATGACGGCAGATGGTTTTGTTTTTTTGTTAAAAGTCCCAGTAGTACTTAGCTAATTCCTCACAGTTGCCTTTCTGTGCTGGTACGAAATAAAAATGGTTTCTTGCACTGGTGTCAAACAACCACTTGGCACGTACATCGTGTCTACTGGTTGTTATGGAGACCGGGTTTACCCCAAGATGATGCTCTTCTGCAGTTTTCATTCATTTATTACCAATTAGAAGTTCTTAGAAAATTCTAAAAGATAAAAATAATTTTTAGTTACATTTATTGTTAGGATCTGACAGGTGATTATTTAATTTCCTATTTTAAAAATAACCAGTTTCAGCTATGTTTGTTAAACTCAGTCATTATCCTGTTGGTGTCCTTGTTCCTTGCCCGTTTACCGCAAGTTCTGGTGAAGGTTTGTTTAGTTACTGCTCCCGTCATAAAACAATCCCTTTAGCACACGGTGATGATTAGCGAAGATCGCAGTTTGTTTGTTGTTTTTATGAAGATAAGATTCAGATGTTGAGTCGCTGCTGTGTTGCCGTGAGATTACCGTCTCCACCTTGGAACGACGAGTTCAAGAAATGATTGCACACGGCTCCAACTCTGCCAGATTGCAAAGTTACTTTATGTAGCACAACAGCACATGAAAATTGATATGCACAGTTTGTCAGACCGGCCATGAACGCTTTTCCAGTAGGTACACCTCGATATAAGCTGTTATTTTAACATTTGTGCTTTATTTCCAACGGTAAACGCCTTATAAATGTATGCACTTTTCCAAAATCAAGTAATGAAACCTTTCCCACTTAGTTGGTAGTCACAGATTTTTCTTATCCTCGTATTCAAAAAGCCACTTTATAAGCTATGGGCTGCTGCCAGTGTTTCAAATTTCCCCTTTAAAAAAAAAAAAAAAATCCAGCCTCACTTGAGTAGCAAAATGTTCTGTGCCACGCTC
Source organism: Poecilia latipinna (assembly GCF_001443285.1). NCBI lineage: Eukaryota > Metazoa > Chordata > Actinopteri > Cyprinodontiformes > Poeciliidae > Poecilia > Poecilia latipinna. The sequence goes on along the minus strand of NW_015112807.1, from coordinate 179,692 downwards.
ATTTTATTTTATTTTTTAATGTAGGGTAAAGAAAATCCTGTTGCTAAGCAGCCAACATCCAAGTGGCTGCTCCATTCTTCCTGGTTTACATAAACAGGGTTGTTTATTATCATCTTTTTCAAGGATTACATACTTATGTAATCCATTGGCAGCGTTTTGGATCATTTGGCACCTGTTTGTCTCTTTGACTGAAAAGGCTCGATTGTTTATTGACCAGTCGTAGCGTGAAATGAACGAACACAATGTGCCAGGACTCTTATGTAAAGTATTTGAGTATTTATTCCTCTGCTTCCATGGGGGGAGAACTGCATCATCAGCAGAGCCGACTCGCCAGGCACTTTTACTGCTCTGTGTCTCCCGTGCTGCGTGACATTTGCTCTATATTTATGTCTGCACTTTGGCCCAGACGTCTGCAGAAAGCAGAGGGAATCGTAGGAACCGGAACGTTTTCATGTGTTACTGCAAAAAGAACAAACAAAAAAAACGTCTCTTGCGTCATTGTGATAACTGTGCCTCTTCTTTTACAGAATTTGCGAAAGCTTGCTGCCATATTTTGACTCAAGTTCTTCAGATTCCTGTAATGTCTCTCTGGTTCCTGTGTTTTTTTTGTTTTTGTTTTTAAATTTACTCACGTTGTCCCGCTCCGCTTGTCTTCGGTCGCCCGTCCTACATGCTACCCGAGTGAATCCTGCTCATCAAATGCTGCCGCAGACAGCAGCATTTCTTGACAATGATACATGAGGCGGTTGACTTATCATATTGGACGATGATATTTTTTTAGTTTTGAAGAGATCTGAAAAACCGTACCAAACACACTTGTGTTGTCTTCGATTGGTCAGCTGCCATGGTTATCATTTTGAAGCTTTTTTTTGTTTATTTTAATGATCACAAGGACCCTTCCTGTTACTGTCACATCTGCTTGAGAATGCTTTTGAGTTCCTCCGTTTTTATTCTCGCTGCCGTTTGTCATGATTTTTCAGTTTGAATTTGTATCTAAAAGTGGCACAGAGAGCGAATGGCTTTTTTTATCTGCATGAGACTGGAGATTCTGAATGACGGACTCCTGCTTGTAATCGGATTTACAGAAAGCAGACTTGCACAGGTGTTGCTGCAGCAAACCATGTGTCCTAACGTGCAACTGGTCAAACTACCTTAATCCAAAAGCATTTATTCCTCACGTGAAATACGCTCCGACACCTCCGGAAAGTCGATTTGTCTTCGCAGCATGTGGTTAACGTTAACGAAAATGTTTCAAAGCAGTTGGATGATCTGCCTGTACTTGTTTCAAAAGCGGTTTGGAATTAGGCATCAGCCGGTCACGAGTTTGAAGTTGAACCAATTCTGGACTCGGAAACAGCGGAGCGGAGCACCGCTGGTGTAGATGAATGCAGTGCCAACTACATGTTGAATCATTAAATCTTGTGCTTATTCATTAGTTTGGCTTAAATCTGCAACAAAACCAAATTGACAAATGTTGGAGTTGAAATGAATTAATTAGATCATTCGGACCGTTTCTTATTTTTCAAACATTTGTGTTAATTCCATGAAATTGTTGTACTTTTTGTGTAAGATTGTCATACGATGACAGCCTCATACCGGCCCGCGCCTACTTGGATCGAGGTGGTGATTTCACTGGAATCTCTGGACTGCCAGCCCTCGTTTGTTGAGCTTCTTCACTCTTTAAAGGAGCAATTATCATCTAATAATGTTTTTGTTTTGACAGCAATTAAAATAGGGGTGCCTTAACTTGCGGGGTTTTTTTTTTTTTTTTCCCCTCGCCAGTCAAATGTTGTTTGCCTCAGATGCATCTGCATGACTTTATCTGCTTAATTGCAGGCGGTAAAAAAGCTAATCAGCCAAATAAAACAGACATAAGATGGCACTTAGCCCTGAGTAAACCTGCTAATCCCAGAATGCCATTAAAAGTTGTCATTCCTGCAGGCAGAACAGCCACCAGTGCAATCACTCGCCTGTTTTCACATGCATGAGAAACGATGGGTGATTTACCATCAGCTTTTATAGAAAATGTAAGACGATAGTCAAACTGGCCAGCTTGCCCTTTTTGTTTTTCTTCAACTTTTCAAGATATATCTGCCTAGCAACAGTCTAGATTCATACGAGTTGCAAATTTCACCAATACTTAGATGAATTCATGTAAAGCAACAACATTGTGTTTTCCCAACAATCTAAAGCAAAACTAATTTATGTAGCACAACGTATTTGTGAGGATTTTCTTAGGCTCTGGATGTCAGGAATGATTGGGAATTGATCCTAACTCCACAATTGTTTCCTTCTTTCCTCCACTCCAGTATCTGCGATGCTCAAGGAGAGCAGCCAAACATCTTCCAGGTAGAAGAGCAGCACTCCCTGCAAGAGGTCATTACAGAGGAGACCCTAAAGAGCTCCGCCTGCTCCTGTTACTCCATTCCCTGCTCCGCCGTGCCGTGCGTCGCCCCCACGATCCACCACGGAAGCGTGGAGTCCGATTCAGGGCTGAGCTCCTCGTAGAAACCCGACCGCATCGACGTTTCACGACGTCGTTTTTGCACGTGTCCTTTGAGAATGACCAAAAATGCGATTGGTTGATAAAATTGACCTTAGCGTTTGCTCAAGAAAAAAAAAAAAAAAAAAAAAAAAAAAATTCCAAGTTGTTGCCCAGTTTTTTTTTTTTTTTTTTTCCCCCTCTGCC